>NC_060243.1:15285328-15588359 GCF_021155785.1 Neodiprion fabricii
AGTTTGGCTACATATTACAGGTATACGTGGAATATCCCGAGGAACTGTACAAAATGCACAAAGATTTGCCACTTTGCCCGGAGCACTACATACCTCCGACCTCAAGTAGCAAGCAACCGAAATTGACGACCACGCTACTCTCCAAGCGAAACTACGTTATTCATGACCGCGTTTTAAAACAATGTTTAGAGTTAGGTTTAAAGTTATTTAAAATTCATCGAGTTCTCAAGTTCAGACAAACAACGTGGCCTCAAAAATACATAGATTTAAATATAGATTTGAGAAAAAAATTATTGAATCATTAGAAAGGAAAGGATGAATTTATTCAGAGAAAAACAGACGTGTACAAGATGGAGACTCTTGGAATAATAACATACGAAGAAACATAAAAAGATATCGCAGAACAAATGCATAAAACAAAGGACTCTCTTTTCATCGGTGAATGGCCTGAATACGGCCAACACTCTCTCTTATTCAATGCCGTTTAATTAATGATATGTAATTTTGCTGTTAGATCTTCGAATTGCTGCTTAGCTAATGGCTTAATTAGAATTTCAGCAAGCTGCAGTTTAGATTCAATATAATTTATAATTACGTATCCTTTCTCGCACATATCGCGTACGAAGTGATATTTAATATCTATATGTTTAGTCCGCTTATGATATTCAGGATTCTTGGTCATTTTTATCGCGTTTTGATTGTCGACTTTGATCTTTATAGTTTCTTTTCCGTATCCGAGATCCTCGAGTACTGTGCGCAACCATAAAGCCTCTTGCGTTCCTCGCGCGAGGGCGATGTATTCAGCTTCTGTGGTCGATAAAGCAACGACTTGCTGTTGCTGACTCGACCAGGGAACTGGACTTCGTTGAACATGAAGATATAGCCGCTGGTCGATTTTTTTGTATCGATATTCCCAGCGTAGTCCGCGTCGGTGTATCCAATAACTTCACATCCTTGATTATTTCTGCTAAATATTATACCGAGCTCTTGCGTCCGTTTTAGATAACGCATTATTCTTTTGACAGCTTTCCAATGTTCTTATCCCCAATTAGTTAAGTATTGACTTGCCTGGCTTACGGAAAACATAATATCAGGGCGTGTTGTAGTCGCTATGAAAATCAAAGATCCAACAGCTTCCCTGTATGGAATCGTTTCACATTCATCAATCTCTTGTTTTGTAGTAGGACATTGATTTTTATTCAACCGGACATTTGGATCTGCTGGTATACTTGAGGAATTACATTTAGACATATTGAATTTTCGAAGTAGTTTTTCTATGCGGTTGCTTTGTTTGATCTTGATATACAAGAGGTGTTCTATCATACAATGAGACGAAGACATTAATCGAGATATTAAACCGTTCTAACATCATGTTTGAGTAAACTTATTTTTTTTTTCCTTTTCCTGTGTATTGTAACGTGTGCGATTTTCTTTAGCTCTTTGCCTGTGAGAAATCCTCATTATTTTGAAGTTCTTCTGCCTTAGCCCTTGAAATTAAGGTAAATATAGATAATATAAAGGACCCCCTCTGATGGGCAAAAGGAAGGTCGGTCTTTCCGACCCAAAAAACACCCTGAATCAATTGAGCTAAACGGACTTAGGTGATACCAAAGCCGCCTTGGTTTATGAACAAGCACCTCCTTCCTATGCTCTCTTACGTTAGACAAGAGCTGTGTTGCTTTTGCTACCGATCGGAGACAAGAGAGTGAGGTGTATGTCATCTGTTTGGAGATACGGGTTTCCCGCTGCTCCCTTCTGACTGCGAACTTGGAATAAACAGTGTCGCCTTCCTACTTCTAGCCCTGAGTTGATGACCCAAACACAATACCGATTCTGCAGACCAGGGACAGCCTTGGCTGCCTGTCGATTTTTTATACAAGGTGAAATACTGAATAAACAAACCGTGAAGGACAGAGAAAACTGACGCGTGATATAAGTTTGTGATAATCAACCAAAGTAAGTTTTAATAGGAAAGTGTCAGTACAATTCTGCGCCAAGCGCTCAAACAATCTTAATTCTATGAATTAACCGCGAAAATCATAAAATAACATAAAATAAAATAATATTGCTAGAATTTATAGGTTCTGCTCCTAGTTATTCTCACAGCTCAAATTTTCTAATCTAATGGCTCCTATGGAATATTTCCTCTTGCTCTAGACATCCCGTGCTATCGTGGATTCTATCTAACTTATATGGCGTTAAATTGGAACTACGCGCTTTGCTTGAAATTCTTTATCATAATCTATTGAAGCTAAATTCGATAGTACCCTCCAGACGAGAAACACTTCGTTATCAAAAAAAACCTTGTGTGCCACAGTTCGGCGCTTTGCCGGACAACTGCCCGTCCTTTACAAAATCTACCCTATACTGTGAGTTAGTTCGGCGCTGTGCCGGTTAACTGCTCGTTAAACAGAGTTCTATAGCTAGTGAGTCAGTTCGGCGCTATGCCGGTCAACTGCTGGCGATACTCTCCGCGGTTCTCCTATTTATACTCGTTTCGATTTCCCATCCCGCTACGTTCTCGTCATCTCCTCCTTATTCACGACCTTTCCGGAGGATCTTCGAGTCAGTGTTGTCAACGAGGCGTCGGTCATCGTCTGTTGTTGTTGTGATTTTTTGTATGTTACGGGCATTGTTGATGTCGATGGCGATCTCGATCAGCTATCCGTTACAGTATGGTATACCAATTATTGTTTCCTGCTACCATATATCCCGGTAAGCCAAATCAAATTGCAATGGAAAAGCCCCCCCCCCCCCCCCCCTCCTCCGCACCCTCATAGTACAAACTACCGGGTGAAACCCTGTGTTTCGAAAAGGCTGGAAAAGAAGTAAATTTATTAGGTTACCTTCCATTATGTTTTTTAACGAATTTCATACTCCTGTCAACTCCGTTATTGATACCGATAGTTCGTAGGTCATTATTTCTAGTTTAGGCTGCCGACCAATACTGTAATGAATCCTTATGAGAGTGATCCTCTCAATAGCGTCACTGCGTATATCTAGTATTGTTTAGGAGATCGATTAATATTTGTAATATTGTAAATTATCTCATAACCACTCATACCCTCTCGTTTAACTTTTTTTTGAATGATATCTGTTCTTAGGATTGTTCAGAATTCTCACGTATGTGTTTGTATTCTTGTATTTGGTGTTGCGTTCAATTTTGGATTTTCTGTTCCATTTTTTTTTCTCCCCCCACCTGGGCAGAACTGTGTAAAAGACAGTTGACATGATGACTGCCTTATCTTCTCCGCAATAAATCTTTTTTTTTTTTGTTACGTCCGGCGTACTACTCCTCTCTATTTTTCCTGCTCGCTAACTCTCCCACAGTTCTTATATTAATATCATGGTTTCTGTCCTGTCCTCTTATCTCTACCTAGTCTCATGCTACTCACTATCGACCTTATTTATCTAATTCCATTCCCTTCCTTCAGCATCTTCACACCTTTTCTGCACGCGTATGTTTTTCGTCTTTGGAGACATTCCTGTTCCAACTCTCAGCAACGGCAATCTAGATTTCTTATATAGCTTCGTACAGCACACTTCGTTCTCATCGGTATTTCAGCTTCTTCGCAATCAATATATAATTGATATCTCAAACAAACCCAACGTAATTCAACCCTCATACTAATTTCCGGTTGTCCTAGTACGTAAAAGTGAAGCCAAATCAGTTTATTCCTACCGCTCGGAAGTAAACCCCATTCACGGATGTAACAGCTTCTTACAAATTTCTCTTATGACTTATTGATGGATGTGTCAGAATTTATAGCTCCGGCCCAACCGCTCTACCAAATACTGAACAGCCGAGTATTTCTTGTCCGGTAATTATTTCCTATCATCACTTTTCTTTTCCTCAGTGAATCTCGCGGTACTGTACCTGGCACCCAATTGGATAAAATGATCGAGATTTCGTTTACTTACAAGGAAGGTATCCCAGCCCGAACTCTCGGATACGATTTCTTTTGTAATATATTAGAGTAGACTAAAAACTAAGCGACACGTATTTTTTTTTATCGGCCATGAAACACTTTAAGGGGGTGAAACCACTCTTCAAAGTGAGGCATGTCAAGGGGCGTTTTGGCAGTTTCACGCACAAGAACATAATATTTTTCAACCAATCCAACTGGAAAAGTTTTCTCATGAAGAGAAATGGATAAAGTATTTTTCCTTCTCTCAAAAAAAAAAAAAAATAACTAAATAAATAAATAAATTAAAGGGGTGAGCCAGCCCTAAATATAATCACATTTAAGTAAAAAATTGTCAAATTCAAGTCCAAAAATCTGAAAATATATATGTATATGTATATTGTATATGAATACAAAAGAAAATTTATGTGTTTTTGGATTTTGCCGAAAAAAAATATTGGCCGGGGTAACTACCCTTGAACACTGTTTGTCTTGCGTTTACGCGAGCAAATGGTCAAATTCAAGTCTACAAATATGAAAAAATATAAATTGCGTATGAACCATGAGGGAAATATGACGTGTATTTTGGATTTTCTTGAAACTAAATTTTTAACCGAACTACCCTTAAAATGCTTTGAATTGTTTTGGTTTTTTTTTTTATTTTCTCACTTTATCATCAAAGGCTCAAAAATAAATCATCTGGAACAAAGAGAATGTAATGTTTCGAATGAATTTCAATACGTTTCATTGGTATAACTTGTCATTACGAGAATTATAAACAAAACATTATTAATTTTCGAAACTTGAACAATAATAATAGTCGTCGAAAAAGTGTTTAAAGCACAAGGATATACCATGAACATTGTATAACAGCAAAGCCTCTGCAACCTTCGATTTCGCAATGGGTCTTACAAGAATCCCCTGTTTTGTGTACCCTTGGATGAGGTAAACGGAGGTTACGTGAAATGATATTACACATTTGCTTATGTCACTTTGAATTTAAGGGGACGTTAGGTTTTGCACTTTCGAAAAATCGATTTTTTTTTTCTCATCTGATTGTTAAACATTTCAAAAATATATTCCCAAAATTTTAAGTCGATCTGAGCAAACTCTTGAAGTTATTGTCTAGTTAGTCTCCTGCCCTTTAACACTATAGCTCTGACAGCAGGTATACAGCTTATTCACTTCTATCGTTCTGGTCCATTATCCTGTTTCGAGAATGTTTTATTTAGTAAAGACAAGTAAGTAAAGCCATCAAGACATATTTCATATTTGTATGTATAATTTACACTGTACAATATTTTAAAACGAGAGACGAACGTCCGTTTGTCGTTGTACATTCGATCGTGCGCTTGTGATTTTTTCTCAAAACTACTTTCTCAAAGTCCGTGTTCACTGCCATTTAAAACTACTTGACCGATTCATTTCAAACTTGGTACACATTTTTTACATATAAAATACCTCCCCCCAACGTTTCGTTGAAATTTTTTTTTTTACATTAAGGGGGTTTCCCACCCACAAAATGGCGGAATTCTTCGGGGAAAATAGCAATTTACATTTTAGATGGCCACCAAAAATTTTGAAATGGAAAAAAAAAAGATAATCAAAGAACGTTGGGGGGAGGATTTGATGATACTTTGACTGAATTTTAATGGTTTTTGATATCAGATAATTTCCGACCGAGATATAGTGAACACCGCAAATTGTTTTTTTTCTGAGACGTTCTGGGGCAAGCTCTGTCACCGACTTGTTTTTAGATATTTGCGCATAAAAAATTAAAGAATATTCTTAAAAGTATACTTAATAATGTACAAAAGGTTTGACTAAATTTGCTCAATCCATACTTTTAAAAAAAATTCTCAAAACAAGTGTTTTTTTTACGCTGAAACCCTTACCCCCCCCGCCCTTAATAAACCTTTATCTTACGTTTGTATCGCGGATATATAATTTTCTGTCGAGCGTGCTTCTACTCGTTTTCGTAGGCCGCGGCCATCTATTTTTTTTTTTTTACGCCAGTGCTTACATTTCTCCCTTCTCTTTCTGCAGAAAGCGTGCGACATTCGAATGACTTCTTAGCTCAAAAATATGGCCCGCCTTGAAAGACGGGGCTTTCAACAAATAACAAATTTTTGGTATATTGCACTTACGCTACGGTATCACAAACAAGAATGGCACTGAAATTGATAAACTTTTTTTTTTTTTGAATTTAAATTTCTATTGGCAGGATATATATTTTCGCTACCGTACGCTTAACAGTGCCCTTGACCGTTCTTATACTAACTATTCGAGCCTGACAATCCTTTCCTAGGTGACACTTGAGTATTCACCCTAATGCCGACTGCATAGAGGGAGTTTGGTCGTCACGCAGGAGAACCATTGTTCCCACCTTGAGATCGAAGACTCGATTGTCGCGATTCCATTTGTATCGCTGTTGAAGCCTTGACAAATATTCGTTGGAGCATCATGTGCAGAACTGCTGGGTTAACTTCGCGAGATATTGAAAAGGCGTTAAATGATTTGACGATGTTTCGTTGAAGTTTCTTTCTGGAATCGCGTTGAGCGAGCCTCCGATTAAAAAATGACCCGGAGTCGACGCTTCGAGGTCAGTAGGATCGCTTGAGATCGGCATTAACGGTTGCGAATTCAAAACAGCCTAGGTCTGAACTAATACGGTATACATTTCCTCAAATGTCAAAAACGCTTCGCTCAATACTCGACACAAGTGCGTTTTTACCGATTTTATACCTGCCTCCCATATGGGGAGAATATGGTAGGATGAAATGCCACTGGATCGCTTAATCGCTACAAAATTGATCGATTGTTTAATTATGAGATTGCTGAGTGATGAAATCGTACAACTCGCGCAATTCTCGACTCGCGCCCTAGAAATTACTTCAGTTGTCGAAGTAAATATTCGCACACTTTCCCCGACGAGCTATAAATCTTTTCAGCGCGTTTAGAAACGCTGCGAAACTTAAATCGGATACCAAGGGGGAGCCAACGCAGATCCCCGCATCGCGGGAACCCAAGGTGGAGGCGATTCCCGCTGGCGGCCGGCGCGCCGCAGCTTCTCCCCCTTCACCCAGCCAACAATTGACTAGCGAACTTGCGACGAGGAAGCACCACGCTCACCACCAAGGCGCCATGGAGCTGCGCGGAGAACGAGATTGCCATTTAGCGTTAAGTTCTGCGCCGCGATGCTATTCAAGATGCGTGTCGAGCTGCGCCATCGACGAAATCGATGACAGGAGGATTGTTCCGTATTCTTGTGGGTATGACGTCACGTATGGAATGACGTATCGAGATTAGGGGTGTGCGAATAATTCGAACTTACGAATTATTCGTTCCGAATCGAATATTAATATTCGATTCGAAACTCGAATCGAATAATTCGAAAATTCGAATCATTCGAAAGTTCCCGAATAATTCGAAAAATTTCGAATAATTCGAAAAGTTTCGAATAATTCGAAAAATTTCGAATAATTCGAATTTTTTCCGAATTATTCGCGAATTATTATATAATTAGCAAATTTTCGAATATTTTGAATTCGGAGTTTATGTTCAATATTCAAATAAGAAATTAACAATTAATATACATTTTATTTAAACTATTAAATATAATTACACAAATAGAACAATTAGTATGAAAATTTGCTTATAATTTTAAAATTATTATTATAATTCGAAAATTATTATTATAATTCGAAAATTCGAATTATTCGAAAGTTCCCGAATAATTCGGAAAATTTCGAATAATTCGAAAAGTTTCGAATAATTCGAAAAATTCGAGTTATTCGATTCGAATTTCGAATCGAATAGTAATATTCGATTCGATTCGATTCGAACGATATTCGCACACCCCTAATCGAGATCAGAATTGCAGCAGGTCGTAGGTTTTTGGAACCACTCTAGTTCTGACGGTCGTGATAAGTAGTCACGTTTTGGGGAGTTTTGCAAAGTAATGGAGTCGCCCAAAAATCGCGAGGGGAATGGAAAGGGGTTTTCAAGCATGTAGAAGGTAAGCGCTGCTTCTATCCCCGCGATTGAATTTCGAGCATAATTACGAAAAGGCTTGCCGAGAAACGGATAGCCGTTTTGGATTTGCGTTGTAGAAGAGTACTGGAAATTCTTTTGCCGACTCTTTTGCTTGATGACCGTAGCCCGAGTACGCGTGTTAGAGTAGAGTAAATTTTGAGTCCTTGAGAAAGTTGAGTAGAGTCACGGTTTTAGTTAAGTCTCTCTCGTTTTTGAAATTAAGTACAGCCGAATTCCGCTGTAGCGGGTCGAGCCGCGTTATCGGGTTTTCCGGTGTCACCTGTCGAGTAGGTCGGGAAGTGCCGAATTGGAGTGCTCGGATTAGCAAATAACGTTTTCGAGGATTTTGAGAAGGTTTGATTTCGGATGCGTTGCGATAGCATATTGTTGAGGTTACGTTTAGTTGCGTTTGCGCTTAGTTCCGTACGCGTTTAGTTAAGATAATGTTAATTGAGTTGTGTTGCCTTGAGATTGTGTTTAGTTGAGGTTACATTTAGTGGCGCTTGCGCATGGTCAAGTTGCCGTTTATTTAAGATAGTGTTTAGTCGAGTTGAGGTGATGTATAGTCGAAATTGTCGTTGCATTGAGCAGCGGTTGAGACGAGAAGTTCGAATATTGAGTTTTGATTGCGTCTGAAGTATAGTGGCGTATAAGGATTTGTTTAGTTGAAATAAGTAGGAAATAAGTTTCAGGTTAAGTCAGAGACTAGTGGAGAGATTGCCAATGTTCGCCCTGCCGGTGAACCAAGTCGCGGGGGGATTTGGACGTGGTGGGAGTATGTCACGTGCATATTGGCTCGGCCGATACGTCAGATTTTGGAAGATCGCTGCGGCAGCTGCGTGCACATCATCTACCTGGGTAATGCAGAGTGACTGCAGAGCTGACTAAGCGGCGGCATGCACGTGCCTCAAGCGTATCTACCGGGTGAACCTGTTTGTTTGGAAACTGCGCCTTCCGCGTTAGTTGGAGAAATCAACAAATGCGAGAGTTCACGTTTATTCACAGACTTGATTGTATTTTGCTGATGATGAATGAGTCTGTAACTGAACATTTGATTGTGATAAGCATATATTTATCTTACGGTCTCCTCAATTGGGCCCGTTGCGGAAAAGTATGCTCGTCAATAGGTGCATGACTGCGTCAGAGACTATTCTTTCATTCCAGTACGTATACGCATCAAAAATTTTTTCGAATCATATTATATCTAATTGAACTGAATCTACGTGAAAAGTAATTAATTGGCTGTTAAGCCTTCAGTAGATGAAGATGCACCGGACCGCCAAAATTATTGTATACAGTTTGTAGCAGCGGGCGTTGTGTTCGTAGCTGGTAATCTAACGATTCTTTCTAATTGATTCAAAATCGGCGAGCTGATTGCGGGACGCGCGTGGCTGCGTGGGTGGCGATAGCGGCGCACATGACGTAAGGGCAGGACATGCTGTCCGCTGCGGCGCGCGACTGGAAAGTGGTTGATGCTCGGGCGCATGAGTTTGCGCGTTTATTGGTTTCCACGAGGTGGTCGTGAACACGCTTTGTTCACAACAACCTTGTGAAAACCAACTTTCCTGTCGCGCCCCGCACAAGTCACGCGCCGCAACACGTATCATACACTTTCCAGTTGCGCCCCACAGCGGACAGCACCCACGACGTCACACGCGCCGCTGACGCCACCCACGCAGCCGCGCGCGTCTCGCAATCAGCTCGCGTGGTTTCCCGCTGTCAAAGTGGAGCCACGGCTGGGATAAGAGACCACCGATCTCACCGATCGACAGGACAACTTCGGTCTCACCGACATTGAGCCACTACACGCCGCCTAGCTCACCGGAGAGCCACTACACGCCGCCACCGAGCACAACACCGATTCGTCGCTACTCTTCATCACTACAGCCTCCACCGCGTTGCCAGAGGACCACAACAACCCCTTCCATCACATGGAAATCTAATGTTGACTAATGTGTATATATGTAAATAGTAAATGAATAAATAAGGTGTATATAAAACAACTTCAATTCTCATCTTTGACACCACAGCGATCAACTCCCTCTAAGCGGCTCGGTCGGAAAAGCTATCAACAAATAGCGAACACGCTTTGTTTTTGTATTTTTGATAACCGAGAAGATAAAAAAGGAATGAAAAAAAAAACAATTCCGAGAGTGTGTAGATTTTTTTCCATTTTTCTTTTTCTTTTTGTTTGTTTATTTAGTAACCCGGAAGAGAAAAATTTCAGCTATCTCTCTCGCAATCATGTGTCGGCTGATCAATCCTCGCGTGCTCTTTGAAAAGAACATATACATATATGTATAGTTCTCATGTAAACTCTGTTATTTATTTTGTATTCAAGAAACCTGATGATGGTAAGCGGAGTCATGCCGAAACGTCGAATAAAAACATAATCTAGTGCGAATAATATATCTTTTCATCCCTGACCGTTCATCCAACGATAATTAGATCATATGTCAACAATATACGGTCACGAACATTAAACTCAGTTTGTTGAAGATATAAATTTGAAAAACTGGTAAATTCGAAAATTAACGACGGAGCCAGGAATCGAACCTGGTATCTAGCAATGCTTTACCGGAGCCTTACTCCACTAGACCACCTAGCCGCCCTGACTCTGATGTCGTTAATTCCTCTCATCACCAGTAAGTTCAAATTTGTTTTCTTGTGCTGTAGTATGTGTGAATATAAAGTGTTCTTCCTCTTCGAGCACAACTGTAAGAATGTCTGTAAGTGTGTTTACATTTTGGAAACTTACGCTTCTGATGCGAAGCCCGTAAGACAGTCAATGACCGTCTAATAATTGAAATGCGGATATGCATTATCAATATTAATATTAATCACGAAGCCTTTTCATTGTTGAATATATAAATCGCATCAGAAGCGTAAGTTTCCAAAATGTAAACATACTTACAGACATTCTTACAGTTGTGCTCGAAGAGGAAGAACACTTTATATTCACACATACTACAGCACAAGAAAACAAATTTGAACTTACTGGTGATGAGAGGAATTAACGACATCAGAGTCAGGGCGGCTAGGTGGTCTAGTGGAGTAAGGCTCCGGTAAAGCATCGCTAGATACCAGGTTCGATTCCTGGCTCCGTCGTTAATTTTTCGAATTTACCAGTTTTTCAAATTTATATCTTCAACAATGAAAAGGCCTCGTGATTAATATTAATATTGATAATGCATATCCGCATTTCAATTATCAGACGGTCATTGACTGTCTTACGGGCTTCGCATCAGAAGCGTAAGTTTCCAAAATGTAAACACACTTACAGACATTCTTACAGTTGTGCTCGAAGAGGAAGAACACTTTATATTCATTAAACACAGTTTGTATTATAGAATATGTTATTTCGTTTTATTGTTTTAGTAAATTGCGTAGCGTTTCGAGTGTACGTTCTTTCACTGTTATTATTAATCTCTCCATTATTATTATTATTATTAAATTACCCCTCTCGTCTCCACGGTATTGAGCTATCTGGTGCAGAAGAGTACAGCCGCGGATAGCGCAGCTGACGATTGAAAAGCTTGTTGATCACGCCAGGGGCTCACCAAAAGCTCGCGATATCTTTTAAAAAATCAATTTTTCCAGCTTTCATCGCGGATCGTCAATTTAATGTATACACGATAAGTTCTCGATGACTACTTCGGGTAGCCGAGTTACAGCGAGAATCTGACGTTAAAATGCATTATATACAATGTTAAAAAACAACCAAAAAACAAAAGGTAAATCAGTATTGAACATTGAAAAATATCTAGAATTAGACCAGAGGAGTTGTACATCAGTATTATAAAATTATGTTTTCCACAAGTACCAATAGTAATTTTGCCAATTTTTACATGTAACATGGAGTTATAAAATATTTAAAAATCTTAGACGATCATACAATGCCAGAAAATTGTCGTATTGTTGACGTCTAGTCCAGTCAGAATGTACATGACTTTCATCGAGAAAGAACGCATCTCCAAAACTTTTTGTTTGGGTAAATTGGATAGCTAGGAAGATATTTTGAAGTTTTCCACAAAAGTTAGGTGCGGGTTTGGGTGCTAAAAATCATTCATAATTCAAAATTGATAATACAGAGAAATTTTTTTCTTTAGATTTTAGAGAAAAATATTTCCCACAAAAGTTGAGTGCTGTGCTGTCCTTGACAAAATAAGTCCTGTATTTAAATCACGGAGCATTGTTATTTTAATCGTACATTGCAAGGAAACAAAAGAATCCATTGGTTTCTTTATTGTAAGCGATTCGGTCAATGTTTAAAGCAGTGCCCTGAAACTTATCCGAGGCATAGAACAGTTTCTTCCCGAAAAATGTTCAATTTTGACCCGGCTACGCCATATAGTTCAGAAACTATAAGCGTGTCACGAACGCCGCACGCATGTATACCAATGTCAATAATTATTAATACCGCTTTTAGAAGAGATGAGGAAGCGTAGCTTTAAATTCATATAATATATTCATTTATAAAACAGTTCGTGGCACGACCAAAGCGCAATGGCGTAGTTGACCGTCAGCGACGTCAGCGTCTCCGCGCCCGCCAGATCCCGGGTGTAATCAACACCAGGATCAGGCGAACGCGAGATCACGCGCTGCAGGAATGAACGTCGCGAGGCGAGCCTTTGTTTCAAAATTGTAAATTCAGCAAAAACCTCGCTCGCTGCCCGACGCTCCAAGGGGTGTCGCACGAGCGAGCGAAGTTAGTTCCGTTCGAGACAGGATCAAACCAACGTCAACGGAAACAGGCTCCTTCAAAGCTGTCGAGTATAGAGTTATAAGTCTTGGATCTCCGACGATTAGAGAGAGCATTCCTTTAAATCTACACGCGGTTATCCAAGCGTCTCGCGTCGCGACATTAGCCTTCGAAGTTAGAATAAGTGTCAAAGGCTCGAGCCACGAACTCTGTAGAGACGTGTAGTAATAAGAATAGTGATCGGTGAGTGTAAACGAGTGAGACATCAGAAGTCACCGAAGAGTGAGTAGGAAACATTAAGATAAGAAATTCCTGTAAGCTTCCCCGTCTCCCATTTCTGTTGCCATCTTTTCATTAAAACTTGGGATTCATAGAAAATATTTCTATTACATTATTATCATCAAATCCTCCAATCCATTTCCCAGGGATCGCCCTGTAGAGGACGATCACCTACGTATCCACTATAAAAATAAGAATAAACCTCTGCGAAAACCTAGAGGGTTAAGTCGTCGCGTGCGAGACCGCTCCGCACGTGACAAGCGATCTGCGAAAATCCGTCCTTCCTCGATCGATACTAATCTTTAAGTCTCACAAGCTACGAAAAAATCACGGTAATAGTTTTCAGTACCTACTTTCAGAATATACCAAAACAAAAACTTTTTTTCTTTCCCAAAGTATGTTTTTAACAAGGTTGACCGAGTCCGTATGACTTACAATGTTACACACTTCGAGAATAATGCGTTTATAATAGCGAGGTTTTTCGTGCAAGATTTAAACATTGTCATAGTCAAACAAATGGTCAAACCGTACTGTATGTTAGCTTAAACCGTATAATGGTCTGAATGGTCTAAAGGTTACGCACGGTATGACGATAAAACTTGACGGATTATTATTCTCTTGACAAATCACATTGTGATTATCATTCATGCCACAAATTCTACGGACTCTAGTTTTAATAATTTTATCAAGTAAATAAGGAGGGAATCCATATTTTAACAAGACCTCTCTCGTAGTTTCGAGAGTTCCTTCATGGTAACAATTATTCGCCAATTTTATGCCTCTACCCATAAGATTAGTAAGAGTCCGAATTTTATATGATCTCGGACGGTGGGAGGTGAAATCCAAGTAACGTTGTGACCATGTAGATTTTTGGTACCAGTTCGTATGAATCATCGATGAATTGTTAATGACAGTGACGTCCAAAAAGTTTATTTTATTATCTACCTCTGCCTCGCAAGTGAATTGTAATCTGGAGCGGATCTCGTTAAAAACGTTTAATAATTGAGGAATAAATTCTGCAGGTACAACTGTGAGAATGTTATCCACATATCGATAATAAAATAGTAGCTTAAAGGTCAACTTTTTTTGTTCTCTTGCCACGAGATCGTTGCAGAGATTACAGGACTTTTTCGCCGGATTTCATGTTGGTGATTTCATAACTCTAATATAGCTTGAATGGAGTGTTAGTAGAGGAGGAGAAAGAAAGAGCTTGGGAAGGATCTAGTAGCTTAATGAAGATTTGACTGCGATTTGTTTTGGCCACTCATTTACTGTTTCCGTCTGTATATAAGGTTAGCTTCCTTTCTCAATCAATGGCTGTCTTTTTATGGACATTGTTTTTCATTCGGGAGTTTATACTCCCCTACTTGTGATGTTCCTTGTAAATATTAAATCATTTTTATCCGATGATTGATGGCAAACGATTCTAAGCACATGGTCCGAATTTGGAAGGTCAGTACTAATATCTATATATCTAATAACTAATAACTATAATCTAATTGCACTGGTTATAACAATTTGTATTACGAATGATGTCAAAATTTCTCCTTAGTTAGTCTATGTAGATGCGCATACAATAAAGAAGTTTTCCTGAGGAGGGCCCAATCTGTGGCCGAAATATAGACATTAAAAACAATTTGATGATTTTCCGACGACCTGCATTTCTAAGATCCTGTCATATATAAACTACGAGGTCAAGATAAATATCACATTTGAAAAAACTGTATTTTTACGTTGTGTGTTTGAAGAATTCATTATCGTGAATATTAAATTCCACAGCAGTGTATTATTGCCATACAAGTGCATAAATTTTCATTTCATATACCTAGTTTGTGAATTTCATTGGCACAAATCAAGTTGGTTGATGGTTGATGGTTGGTTGTTTACCTTTGGCACGTTTCAAGAAAAAGTTTAATTTCAAGAATATCTAAACGGTTTCAGACAGATTTTCAGTGATTTCTAGATTACAAACAAACGGAAGTGATTGCATGCAATTTATGAGCGATGTAATCAGAAGTAGTTTGCGGTTTCAACGAGTAAATAACCTCTCGGTCATCGCTCATCAGAGAAAATTGATTTTCTTTTATACATAGGGGAGACCGCGGCAAGGTGGGGCACTTCGGAAAAGGACATAATAATGATTGTTCAAATGACATTTGTCTATTTTTTTTTTTTTTACTTATTATTGACGAGAATCTATCATTTTAATTTTTTTGCTCTTGCCCTTTGTAGCGAAGTTCCGAACTTCGAGAAAATCCAAAAACAAGAGAATTATTGCTATTCTTACCTGCCTCACTTTGCTCCGATCTCTCTCATCAGTATCCTAGTCTGTATTGTTGTGCTGGATTTTTTAATTCAACCCTTTAAATAGCGAAATCTTTTTTTTTTGACTAAACCAATCAATTTTCACCAAATTCCCCTCTTAAATTTGCTATCTCTTCTCGTATTTGCGGTAGACATGATTAATAGCTATGAAAACCAAGGTACGAAACTATTCTATAAACTATACTCTAATCAAAATAAACAATTTCTTACCTTTTGTCGCACTGGTCACATTGATATCGATTTTTCATTGTGTCCGGTAAGTGACAACGACTGTGAATGTAGAGAGCGCTTTGCTGCCTGAATGCCTTGCCACATGTTTGGCAAATATGGGGCCGGTCCTCGCTATGAATTGCCTTGTGTGATTCTAATACTTTTTTATGAACGAAAGATTTTCCACAATCCTCACAGCTGGAAATACATTATTTATAGTCAAAATCTGAGCATAATAATTTAAATTATCAATGATCTTGGTAAGAGGTGATTCGAAGAAGAACTTTCACAAAATATATTTTTTGTTCTGTAGAGCAAAATTTATAAGGCTGTAAGTTTTTAGTAGAATAGAAAGCAGGATCCTGGATTTTTTTAACTGAGAGAGATAACGATAAAAGTTCTAGGATCTTGCCTTCTATTCTACTAAAAACCTACAGCCTTATAAATTTTGCCTGCCTATATGAGCTAAACGTGCTATAACGATATGTTTAGAGTGCTAAGATTTCAAATTTGGATTTATTGTAACTCGCAATAAAATTTTAAAATAGTGACTTTGAGCGTTATTAAATAATTTGTAACGTAAGAGTTTGACAAACGGCAAGCCTTTACATTATTCCAAATGAATATTAGTTTCTAAACCATACATTTATTTTTTCTTCAAATTTTCCACTTTAGACTCTTGCATAACGTACAAGTTGACAAGACATTTCATACACTCTGGTCAACGAGTCCATTTGTCCATGTACAGCATGTTGATGAGGCAAATAACAGGTCTGCGATGAAAAACTTTTCTGAATACTTGTATCTACACTTGGGGACAATGAATCTGAGGCGGTCAATTTTTTACATTAGACAGTTATATTGGCAACACAGAGAAACCTACAGCGCCATAGTAGGCAGCGAGCGCGAAACAAACTCAATCTCAATAAACATAACATAACCCATGACCGTAGAATCGCGGGAATAATGACTTTTTGTATTGACACGGTCATGGGTTATTTATTTATTTATTTATTTATTTGATATAAACGGGGAGTATCCCCAATTACGGGCTGGTAGACGCCACCAGCCTTACAAAAACCAACGGCTTAGTCAGCATCGCCTCAGCCCGCGCCGCCAACGACAATTAGGCTAAAGTTACATGATCGAGGACTAGGAACTAATGAAAGAATCTGTAACATAAAGAGAGGGCAAACAGGAGTCACCGTTTAGAGCAGTGAATATGTGATCACTCGACCCAGCCAGCACTGTATAAATTGTTCAGCGTCGATTTTAACCGGGAAAGGGACCCACCGAAGAGTGTGACGTCTCCGGCGTGTCTATTTCCTAGCCTCAGCACACGCGGTTGCCAACTATGATAGCCATAGTTAGCTCTGAAGAATGGGATCACGAAAGGGTCTGGATTCCTGGTTGCCCCTCGAGGTTGAACAAGTGAGCTAAAACCAGGCACCCTGAGCAAATTGTCAAGTATACAGTACAGAAAGGCGAGGTCGGCTATATGTCTCCTGCTCTCAAGTGACCTAAGGTCTAGAAATACGCTTATTCCTGTATAATCGTGATCACAGGAGTCCATCGGAAAACCAAGACGAAACGCAGCGAACCGCAGAAATTTATGTTGCACCTGCTCAATGAGTGTACAATAGACTCGGGCGTGAGGCGCCCAGATAACATATGCATACTCGAGGAAAGGCCGAACAAGAGCCGTGTATAGAGTTAGAATCGCTTTACGGTTATTAAAGTTTGCAGCTACTCTCCTGACGTATCCCAGCATCCTGAGCGATGTAGTTATGATTGTCTTAGTATGATCGGTAAAACATAATGAATCATCTATGATGACTCCCAGATCTCGCACCGAAGTGACCACACTGAGGGGCTCTCCATTAATATAGTAGACTGGGCGAATAGAAGCCCACTTCCTGGTGAAATGAACTATGTGACACTTTGGAACATTGAGCATTATCTCGTTGTTAGCACACCATTCCGCCACCCTATCCAAATCCGATTGCAAATCAAGTGCATCTTCAACTGAGATAATTATACAAAATATTTTCATGTCATCAGCGAAGAGAAGTGTTTCTGAACCGTGTATCACCTCGAGAATGTCGTTGATAAAAACATTGAATAAGAGAGGCCCCAGGTGGGAGCCCTGCGGAACACCAGACTGTGCAGATATGCTTCTAGAGACAGCTGGTTTGACTCTAACTACTTGCGACCGTCCCGTCAGGTAGCTCTCGAGCCACGCTAGGAGTGCACCCGAAAAACCCAGAGCCCCCAGCTTAGCGCATAAAATACGATGGTTAACTCGATTGAAAGCCTTGAAAAAGTCAGTGTACGCAGAGTCCACCTGATGGCCCCTCGCAAATGCCTCGATTACATAGTTAAAGAATAGTGCGAGATTCGTGACCATGGATCTACCTCTGCAGAACCCGTGCTGCTCAGCAACAATAATCCTTTCAAACTCCGGAGTTGATTTTTTTCAAATAATTGCTTCAAAAAGTTTTGGAATAGCGTTTAAAACCGAAATAGGCCTGTAATTTGAAACACAGGACCTATCGCTTGATTTGAAAATAGACGTGATTGAGCTCACTCTCCACATATCCGGGAATAAACCCGAGGCAAGAGACCTTGAAAAGATTAAATGTACCATCGGATCACCAGGACGCGTTGGGGAGATTAAAATCACCCAGGATGAGCAGGTTGGATGAACGCATCATAGTAAGGATCGAGTGGATGCTGTCATAATAAGCTTGGTACGTGGCAGGCGCCGATAAAGGTGGTAAATATATTGCTCCAACCACAGTGGCTCGACCCGCAACCGTTACACAGACGAAGATTTGTTCGGTGGTTTCGTTGGGAGAGAGGATAATGCGACTACTTAATGCATCAGTAACTGCGAAGAGGACCCCTCCACCCCTAGTACAAGAGCTCGTATTTACACTTCTGTCACACCTGAATACGTTGAATCCAATGAAGCCAAGTTCAGCGCTATGTATGTTATTGTCCAACCATGTTTCCGTCAAAACAAAAACATCATGAGTTTTCGACCATGATCCGAGAGATGAGCTCAAGTTAAGCAGCTTAGTTCTTAAGCCGCGAACGTTTTGATAATATAGCCGGATACTACTCTCGGGTGTCAGTTTTTTGAAATCGAGGCAGATTTCGGAACCACGGTGGATATGCCCCCTTGAAATTTAATCGTCCATTCGCCTCCTTCACCATTTTTCTTTAATTCATCTAGTTGCGTCCTGGCCCCTATGAGCTGCTTGCGTTGTTTTGCTGTTTGGTCACTCTTGACATGGATGGCTCGCAAACAGAGCTTGGATCTATTTTTAAGCACGTGAAGTACATCAGCTCGAGAGTTGAGAGTAACTAACAGCGGCCGAGCTTTACGATTTACGCCTCTTGGGGCCCATGGTTCAAGACGGGTTGCTCGGAGCGATGCCGTGGAAACACTTAGCGGTTCAAGGATCAGGGTGGCATCTTGAAGAGGGAGGTCAGGATCTTCAGGAATGTCAAACATTCTAATATCGGCAGCCCTTCTATTCCTATCTTCGAGCTCTTGTAAAATACTATCCGCGGAGAATCCTGAATGATGTGATTCAGCAACCACAGCTTGCAGATTGATAAGTCCAGCCTCTATGGAATCAACCCTTTTATCGGATTCTTCAAGCCGAGCGGTCACTGCGGCTGATGACAGTTCGAGTGACTCTCGAGGACGAGTTTGCTCGTTCGCCAGTTCCTTCATAGATGCATTAAGCTCATCTTGTTTTGATTGGAATTTATCGAAGAATTTAGATAGGATATAATTTAAGTCTTCCTTAGTTATACAGGAACGATCTTGACACGACGCCGCCGAGACCGCGTCGGCTGCTGGAGATGATGGGCGAGAACCACAACATCTTGCGTAGCCCCCATTTTCACATTTCGAAAGTTTTAGCGCACAAGAGTTATGGTACTGAGAATGACAAACTGAACAAAGGGTTGGTTTGTCCCTTAGAGGACCTTTGCCGCAACTACGACAAATCTTCAATGCACTTTGATTTAGATTCAGATTGAGCATGTTGCTCAAACCACCCACAGATTGCTTGTTCATATCGATCGAAAACAGCTATAACGTGACAGTCACAGTTTGAAAACCCGCGGGCAAATTTGACGTGCCGCGAGCGGATTAAACGCGCACCAGTATTACCGAGTGAGACAAAGGCAGACCAGTTCAAAGTGAATAAAAAGGACTATGCACTCGGCGCCTCAACACACTCTTTAGGTGAAGTAGAGCTACTCCACTCCACATACCACACCGACGCTCTAGAAATAAAACAGCTTTTCACACTCGATAGATATAATTGAGAAACGGGCACGCGACTGACAATAACAACTGACTAAACCGTCATGTTGAAACGGGTTATGTTATGTTTATTGAGATTGAGTTCAATTCGCGCTCGGCTCACTATAGCGTTGTAGGTTTCTCTGTGTTGCCAACATAACTGTCTAGTGTAAAAAATTAGCTGTCTCAGATTCATTGTCCCCGAGTGTACATGATAAATACAGGTTTTGATCGGCTGATTTAGAATATCAGAGCTGTATAGTATTTTTTTGATGAACTTGAGATATTAAAAAAAATTTCATTTCCATCTAAATATTGCTTTTTAAGATATATATGAAAACACCGATCGAATAAATAACGAGTCAATTTCTAAAAACTACGCTTAGTTCTAGGGTCTTTGACATCAAATCTTACCAAGACTATTCAAATATTAACAAAACCACTGTTGACCAGTGTAACTAAAACTTTAGATATAGGTAGTTTTATTTCATGCAACCTGTAGTTTGTATCTATTTTCCATTTAAACACAGTTTCAGCTAAATCTGTTGAATTTGACATAGAGTATATCATATAAATGTCGTTATATTACATTCCAGACTACTTTCACAAATATTAACACTCCAGTAAAAGAACTTTCAGACAAAAAAACAGACCTATGTAATTGCTCCGTACCGTAATACAACTAATTCACTATAGTAGCGCACGGGGAGATGAAAAACTGATGATAATCATTTTTTTCACCTGATTCGGCTACATTCCACGTAAAAACACACCCCCAGCAATTTTAATAAAATCTTACAATATTTGGAGGTTTTATATTCTCCTTAGAAGTTTACAATTGACAATTTTCAAGACCCAGGGTCACTGCTTCTTCTCTAGACTCAGATTCAATAGCCGGAATCGGATTGAAATGAATCTTTTTTACAACTTGCCAATCCACATTTACCGAAGTTTTCTCTGTACATTTCCACAGATGGGTACATTCATTCAAATTTATATACAGTTTCGTCCAAAAAAAAAACGAGACCGATTTCAAATGTGAATAAAATTCGAACGCGTTGTCGCAATTCCGATAACTTTATTTCTCTTGAAACAAGAATAATGAATCTTTTATATCGCGTTTGAAAAGCTGAAAAATCTAAAAATCTTTATTCGCTGCTGAGATAGCCGATTGGAAATCGGGTTTTGAAAAAGTTGCTAGGAGACTGAAGGACATTAATTAATTAAAAATTTTATAAATGTTCAACTTGAATTCTTTGGACCCCAAGTTCTATACGAGGTGAGGGTTACAGGTTGAGCACCAACCCAACGCAACTCCAGGTGCCGGATAGGAGAACGGCCAGAGATGACTCCGCACATACGGATCCGGGACTAGAATGCCGGTTAGAGACCGGTCTTTGGGACGAGAGCAGGCGACGACTTGGTTAGGCGGGGCTATACAGAACATGGCTGACGCGACAACTGGCCCAGGGAAACTAAGGCCCAGCTGCGGACCAACTTCTGAAGCCAAGGTGGAAGCTATCGTGCAGAGATCTGTAATGGTACTGGGGTACAGTGTCGGGGACAGTGCCTTTCGGGTATCGGGCGCCACCCTATTGTATTTTGCTTTATCCCCATATAGCAGGCTCTGCGAGGGCGCACCGTCCCTTCCAGCATAATCGTGGGACTCATATAGATTTAGAACCGAAAAACCTAGATTTAAGAAAAGAACACGACGAGATGGTCTCCACGTAGACAAACTCGTCAACAACAAAGCATGAAATTAGGATCAAAGGTCTACGGGTGGACGAGGAGCCGTTAAACTCATTACTCATGACACATCGCTGTCTGACGGTTTCGGCAATCGCGGCAACTGCGGGGGAGGCGGCCCCGGTGCAAACCGGGACTGACGCTCCGTCGAAAGCATCGCGAAGTAGAGCCCACCGTAGTAGGTCGTCGAGAAAGAGGGCTAGGAAGGCTAAGCTGGCCTCCGAGTACTCCTCCGAGAAGAACTCTGCAGTGGACTCTTCTTCCAAACCCACGCACTCCGCAAAGGGAGACCCAGTTTCTGGACAAGCCGTCACCAGAGTGCGACAAACAAGTAACCGGGTGCCGATGTAGCGAACAGGTCTGAAAAGATCCACCCCCTCCGATAAGATGCCCCAGAAGAGTCCACTTGGCTCCCAAAAGAGGCCGGGCGGCGCTCGGGCGCAGGACTTACGGGACGAGGGCAAGGAGAGGCCGGAGGGTGGTTATCCACCCCGCCAACTACTCCGAGGCCACTCTCGACGTCAAGCAGGGTGACCTGGTGGTACATGCGCTGGGAGAAGCGATGCTCTCCATCCCAGAAGGGAAGGAGAATCCTCGCTCCGAGCAGTACCGGTGCAACCAAGGCATCCTTTGGGTCTCGTGCTCCGTTGAAGGGGCGCTAACCTGACTACGTTAAACTGTCCTTATCCTGACGCTTTGGGCGGGGGTTTCCTTCCAAATTCTGGAAAGGGAGCAACTGCCCAGGCTTACGAGGATGATGACCATCCCTAATTTGCCGGTGGGATCGGAGGTCAACATAAGAAGGCTAAAGCACCAAAACGCTGGTCTCCAGACCGACCTCTGGAGGGTCTGGGATAGGCAAGATGGACCCACGTCTGTCCATGTTGTGTTGGGCGTGGCCGCCATATCTAGGGATGTGCTTAGAGAAGAGGGTCTTCTCCTCGCCCACTTCAGCTTGGGGCATATCTCCTTTAAGGAGGGCTACCCTAGGACGGGGAAGGGACCGACGGCCCCTCCAACTAAAAGCGAGGTCAAGGTAGCATCGCGGGAAGAGCTGTCAAAACCGTCAACGGGGCCCTCCTACGCCATTTTTCCGACGAAAGACATGGCCCCTTCGGGCTCAAGGACCAGCGGCGCAAGCTCCGCGGTCTAAGGTACAAATAATACCACCGGGAGAGGAGGCTATACCGTAAGGTCTAGGGATCGCCCCCCAAGGGCCGACGAGCTCATTTGAGCCAGGCGGGAGAGCGTACTGGCAGATTTTTACAGGAAACTGCCAAGTGCAACCCCACACCGGTGGTGTTGCCATAGTGGTATTACGTGGCTGAGGACCCTGTGGATGAAGGGGAGAGGGAGGCTCGGTAACAAGACACTCTCATCCCCGAAACCGCGAAGTTGACGTCCCGGCCCAATGACCACTAGGAGGATCAAGTATTGGCAGATCAACTTGCAAAACTGCAAAGCAGCCTTAGCTAATCATAGCTGCAGCTTAGCCGTAGAGCAAACAGACATATCAGCCATTCAAGAACCATGGATTATCAACGGACATGTTTCAGGACTAGACCGAAGGAACCGCGTGCTGGTGTACGAGTGAGGCGCGGCTGGACCCGGCCCGAGGGCAGCAGTCTTCATAAGCAACAGGCATCGTATACTAAGAGTCAGCCAGTTCTGCAGCAGAGACCTGACAGTAGCATTGATTAAACTAAGACGGGCGAAGGGTAGGATTATCGATTTAGGGGGCGCAGGGAACTTGTCAGGTACTGTACTGACAGGGGACTACACCTGGTGATTGGCTGTAATGAAAATTCGCACTACGCTGTCTGGGGCAGCTCGATACCAACGAAAGGGGAACAGCCTTGCCAGAATACCTATCAACGGTCGAGCTTAATATTGTAACGTTCTTTGACGTTACGGAAACAAATATGGATCCGCGAGTTTAATTATCAAGTCAAAATCAAAAGCGTGAATAAAATGTTGTGAAAAAGCTTTAATTGCGAAATATGTGTTTCTCGTTTAAAGTCTGAAACAAGACTGTTTTTACAATAATGTTGGTTGACGCAGCAACCTTATTCTTTTGAAAGACATAAGAGGTTTATAAACGTCTTTTATCTATGATGACTACTAGATCATTAAAAGGGGGCAAAACGGGTGATTTCACCCTTTGTAACACTATATTGAAGAAGGGCTCGCGACCGACCTTCGTCACCTCCTATATGGCAGGAAGTGATAGACGTGACACTCTGCGGCCCCAAGCTGTTGAATGTAATCAACGACTGTCGGGTGCAGGAAGAAGACACACTCTCAGATCACAGAAACATCACGTTCTCTCTTGTAGGAGATTCTGACGTGGAATCGTCAGAGATTTGCCGGAATCCCAGGGCCACAGACTGACTCTCCTATAATAAGAAGCTCCGATGGAGGCTCCAAGGACCATGTAGCCGTCTGTACAACACGAGCGTGGTAGAGAGTCAAGTCACTCACTTACGATTCTCCATAATCCAGGTTTTTGAGGAAACATGCTCCGAGAAGCCCAAGGTGAGAAAGTCTAAGGTCCCGTGGTAGAGCAAAGAGCTGGACAAACTCAGATCCAGCTCCCGGAAACTCTTCAACAAAGCCCTTAACGAAGTACCCTTGGGACGCAGTAAGTCAAAGAGTTTCAACCTTCTACTTAAATAACGTAGTATATAATTTGGCAACACCGCATTCCTTACTTCGGTGTATGTGTTCACGTACAAGCGTGTAATACTTTAAATGTGAAGGACGCTAAAGCAACCAGCAATATGTGGATGACTAATTCGAAACAATGAGCGAAAACAGGTATTATTGGAGGAAAAAAAGTTTTCAAAAACGTTTATGATAATCAAATGCAACAAGGTGAAGTTGGCTAATCGATTCACAGTCTAAAAGAAGTCTTTAATAATAATGCAATTGACGGTGGCCGTGTTGTACACACACAAACACTTGCTCGTCAATTGCGATGCAAAAAGTGTACATCAGTACTTTCCTTGGAGGATATAAATGAAGAGAAGCGATCTGGGCTTTCACCCATATTTTACATTACTTGTCAAAATTGCGAATTATTTGCGAAGTTTACACTTCCAAGGAACACAAGTAAGCTGGATCTAGAACGCATTCTGATACAAATGTAAAAGCTGCAATAAGTCGGTAGTTTTGAATATTCATAATGATTAGGTCAATCTATGTATAGACAATCTTATATTATTTATGAACAACAACAACGCATGTGGGAAAATTATGTATGAATTGTGCTACTGATAAAATTAACGCTCATTTGGATTATGAAATTTGTATTGAATATAAATAAATATATTTTTTGACGATAAAGATATCCACTTGAATAAATTACTCAGTATACTAAATATACCAGAAATGCATTGGAACACCTTTAAAACATATGAAAAAGAAGTTGGTGAGACTATCGAAGAGTTAGGTTGAGATAGTTGCATTAGAGCGGTTCACGAAGAAAGAGGTCCTACTATAAAAATCACGATGAATTGAGAACATTATTGTAAGTTGGCATTCTCAGTAATGTTCATTTTCACACCACGGAAAATAAAATTTCGTCTGATACTAGACTGAAAAACTTTTTCTGATGAGTGTTGCAATCTCACACTTGTCAGAAAAAAGGTTTTTTTTTATACTCGTATCGTAATGTGAATCATAATTAATTGTACATGATAGTGAACAATTACTCTGAATATTAATTTTTTGAGAGGACAGTATTTAAAACCTCATTACAATTTTGAATTATAAATATGTCTATTAACATATATGTATATATATTAACTATGTGTATCGTGTGTCCACGAGGAAAGTGCACACCTTATGCGCGTGTGTCAAGTCGTTGGAATTTTATTGGTTGACGGTTACCGCCTGATTGAGCAGCCGACAGGTCCGTAAAGCTGGCCCCCCTCACTTGCTGGGAAAAATTTAAAAAAATCATGAATTAAAGAGCTATTTATGAGTTCTACAATGCCGCAGCCTACGATTTTTGAGCTCATTTCTGCTACGAGAAAATCAATTTTGAAAAGTGGGAAGGGGGGGGGGGGGGGGGGGGGCAGTTTACCGAAAAGGTAGCGTCCCCGAAGTGAAAAAATTTTTTTTTTAATTATTTTGACCAGATGAGAATTAAGAGGTAATTAGGAGCTCCTGATATACGTTGAGAACAATGTCGTAAAAACAACCCCTATGGATACATCCACACCCGATCACGATGAGCGGCATAAAGAAAAAAAAAAATCCAAATCATAAGTACTGGCATGTTACGTGAATTAGGAGCATTTAAATATCAACGATGACAATTTTGATATTCAACCCTTGATGAAAAACGAAGGAAAAAAAACACCCTTGGAATTCATCGCAGCGAATTCTTTCGTACGGCAAAAGGTTCAGCGATTTAAGAGCTGACAGGATATGCATAATTTGATTTTTGAGTTATTCCCCCCTGACCACCCCCCGCTCCGACTCATTTTCGATCATCAGAGAACTACCCTGAAAATTCATCGCAGCGAATTCTTTCTTACGGAAAAATGTTCAGCGATTTAAGAGCTAACAGTATATGCATAGTTCTTCATAGCACTTCAATGTATGTATATCAGGAGCTCCGAATTAGCTCTCAATTTTCATGTGTTCAAAATAATTTTTAAAAAAATTTTTCACTTCGGGGGAGCTACCTTTTCGGTAAGCTGGCCCCCCCACTTTTCAAAATTGATTTCCTCGTAACAAAAACGAAAAAATCGTAGTTTGCAGCATTGTACAGGTCATAAATAACTCTTTAATTTACGATTTTTGGAAATTTTTCGAGCAAGTGAGGGGGTCAGCTTTACGGACGTGCAGCCGACGCAATAGCAATCGCGACTGTCAGAAAATGTCCCTAGGAGCGCACCGTTACCTGTGGGCAACTGCTGTCGGTGTTGTTACAAAAAACAGTTCGTCGATTCGGAACTGATCCGAAGTAAAATAAATCAGACACACGTTATTTATCACTGTAATCCGAAAGTCATTATTAATAAAATACTTTACCAAAACTTCGCGCTTCCCTTGTGATCATAACCTCTTCCGAGTTCCTGAAAATCGCGATTGGCATTGCGTCGGCTGCTCAATCAGGCGGTAACTGTCAGCCAGTAAGATTCAAACGACTTGACGCGCGCGCATAAGGTGCGCACTTTCCTCATGGGCACACGGTATATATACAATTTTTTATTGTAAATACGTCTAATACACTTTGAAGTGTCAAATATCCAAATTGACGGATGATTCAGTTGTCGTAAATGTTTCTTGCCCAAAATGAAGTATGTATGATCAATGAAGATTAAAAAAATTTCAATGTTAGAGTTCATTTAAAGAACGGTGCCTCCGTTTACTCGAGCAACATTATAGTTAGGGAGCTGGCTGACATTTTGGTAAATGATTTGTTCGTTTTTCACATCGATAGGGATGAAAGTTCAGATCAATACAAATCGATTTGGTCCAATTAATTAAGGTCCAACGTCCCTGCGTTTTTGAGTTACAGCACTACAAAAATGTAAAAAAAAAAAGAGTACTAAATCATGTGTTTGTGTCTGCCTCTTGGACTGATGGTCAGAATCGTCCTCAAAACGTTGAAAATCCAGAGGCAGACATCCAGGGCCCTGCATTATCACGGGACGTAGTTGTAAAAATGAAAAAAAAGCTCTACTAAATCATTTGTTCGTCGTTCTAATTGCGTCCATTAGATTCAATAGGACTACCCGAATACAAAAAAAAGTTGGCAGACATTTTGGTCACTGATTTTGAGGTGTACTATTTTTTGAAGTTCACGCAGAATCAAGGGAAAGTTGGTATTACGGCTATTTCTTGTTGGTATTAATAGTTTTAGTATTATTATATTGTTGAGTGTTTTTTATTGGATCCAATAAAAAAAAAGAAAAAAAATAGTTTATTACAACGTCAGAAGACGCAAATAAATTTAAGGATGTATGTCATGCATCGTCCCAGCCAAAAATTGTATACGATCAGACTTTTCGTACTTTGTTACTTAATAAAAATCTAGAAAAAATCAACAACATTCGGCATGCTATGAACAACAATCATCAATAATAATATTGCCCAAAAGTTATTAACAAATTGTTTAAACAAATAATTATTCAACAATTTAATATATATGTATAGGCATATACCTACACATATATCTATGTATAGGTATGTCCCAACTCTCTACGAAGTTATAACGTTCTTACTTTCTTCTCTCGAAGAAATAAAGACAAACAATACAGTTCATTTTATACGTGCGGGATGGCAGGTAACAGATTTAGAACCCGAATACTTGAAATATGTTTTTAAAATTGTACCTATCGATTGCTTGTATGTAACATTAATTATTTTCTCTGCATGCACGATGTAAGGAGACTGTAGTGTGTAGATGTTATGTTTACCCTTTCAATCCTTTGCTCCCGATGAGAAGTCCGTAAGACGGCAATGCCGTCTAATAAATGAGATGCGGGTGTGCAAATCATCGAGAGAATTTTGTTGAAAATATGTAAATTTGAACAACTGGTGAATTTGAAAAATTAACGACGGAGCCAGGAATCGAACCTGGTATCTAGCGATGCTTTACCGGAGACTTACTCCATCAGACCACCTAGCCGCCCTGACTCTGTTGTCATTAATTTCTCTCATAACCAGTAAGTTCAAATTTGTTTTCATGTGCCCGATTTGTATGAGTAAGAATTTCTAATAGAATTTCTGATAGAATTTCTGATAGAATTTCTGATAGAATTGAAGAATAGAATTGAAGAATAGAATTGATTGCCCTCGGTGGGCAACCGAGAGTGGTTCAATGGATATTCATAGCCATCATACTACCTCAGATCACTTATGCCTCGCTTATTTGGTGGCTTGCAATGGGCAAGGTCATAATCCGCAAGGCATACGACTGCATCTACTGGATGGCAATCCGCGGTATGACGAGGGCTCTTAAAACCACCCCCAGAATTGCCATGAGGGCTCTTCCGGTTCTTCCACTCCCACACACCATGGTGGAGGAGGCGGCCTGAAGAGCGGCGTTACGCCTGTGGCATCTGAGGCTTTGCAGGCACACCAGTGTACGGCACACGGTAATACTGCACCGGGTAGGGGCACCACAGACCACCCATGAGCGGCGACCATTGCCCCAGCAGATTCTAGTTTGCCCACACTTTCAGGGAAAACCTACCCCCACAGAGAAAACTGGGTGAACAGCCCAGATTAAATACTCTGGCTAAAGGGATTCGTGTGTTACATAGATGGGTCCAAAACAGAAACGGACACTGAGGCCCGCATACGGTGCGGGGGACCCAGAAGGAGCATTTCATTCGGCCTAAGACCCACGGCCTCAGTGCTTCAAGCCGAAGTGTATGCCTTACTAGCCTGTGCCAGGTACATTCTGAGCAGGGGCTACAAATGCAAGCACATTTACATTCATAGCGACAACCGAGCTGTAGACAAATCCTTGAACGCATACGTCATAAGGTCAGTGTTGGCATGAGACTGCGTTACCTTACTAACACGGCTGGCACAGGACAATCGCGTGAGCCTTCTATGGGTGCCAAGACATAGCGGCATCCAAGGCAACGAGCTGGCGCACAACCTAGCCAGAGAGAGCGCCTCTCACTGAACAAGCGACGAAGACTGCCTCACTGGCATATCTCCAGGGTACGTGAAGTGCCTATCCAGGAATCAGGCGCAGGCCCGCTTTGCGGAACTCTGGGACAATGCATCAGGCATGGTTCACACGAGGGCTGTATTACAAGGGCCATCGCATAGATGAGGAGCTAAGATTTCGACATATGTGTGTGTTTTGTTTTATTACGGTTTCCTTTTCGGAAACTTCCAAAGTCACGAAATAACGATTTTTCCTCAGTATGAATCATTACGACAACGTTATTAACTTCAATATTCATGTAAGAACTCTTCTTCGCCAGGATGCAATATCTCGCACACTGAAGAGTAAGAGAACAGGCCATGTGACTTCAGCTTCCACGGATAAGTGAAAAATTCGCTCTCACGACTGGAAATGTGATGCTCTAGGTAATTCGTCAATATCAAAAACGTCAGCGATAACGCCATCTCGAAATATCTAAAATAATTGTTATATTTGCCTGGTGGTTGGTGGACTTTCTTGATAATGTCACCCGAAAACAGAATTCTAACTTTGAAGCGAGCGTTTTGATTCTAAAGACCATAGGACGATAAGCATAGTGAATCGGCCCCAGAAGAACATCTGGATCAACCTTTCAGGGTATTTGGAACCATTGAAAGAATATCGGGCACTCCAAAACATATACAATCCGAAGAAGATGCTGAAGAGTTTCCTTTTATTAGAGATATTGTTTCAATGACTTTTGAACCGGTTGATATTTATTGGGTTAGCTATCTAACTGCTTGCTACCAACTGGTGAACAATTTGAAGCCACAGGTCTGATGGTTTTTCGTCGGAGATAAAATGGTGGTATTACCAACATTAAATAACAGTGCCATTTTATGGTTGCCGAACGAACTAATAATTGAGAAGGAACATTTATATCCTCTAAAGTGTAGTTTTATTATAAGTATGCAAAAGCATAGTTTATAATTAATTTTTGAATAATAAAGTATTTTAATAAAAACAAATTGTTTCCATATTACTGTTTTGAATATCTGCACTTACAAAGTAATCGAATAAGTTTTGTTTCTGTTGTTTCAAGGGTAAGAACATTGAAATAAATCGGTTTTTTATTATTATCAATATGGCGTATCTTTTCGATCAATTTGTGGATTTGAGAGGTTATTCTGCATCGAAAAAGTTATTAAAAAAAATTAGTTTCAAAATCGTACGAAAACGTTATCATAGAGAAACAAAATAATTTTGAGAAAAATCGCCTGTTTCAAATGGTTATTATGAAGATTTTGAGTTGTTGTTTTTCTTGATTATAGCCTTTATACATATAGTCCCGTGATGTGACCAAATTTCATTCTAATCGGTAAAGCCGTTTTTGAGAAAGAAAATTTTTGTGATTTTCTGTTTTTTTCGATTTATTCATAAACCAAGGTAGATAAAAATCAAACTTGCAAGATCAACGTATCTTATTAGTACCGACATACCCTGAAATGATGATCCAGATATCCTTCTGGGGCCGATTCACTATGCTTATCATCCTATGGCTTTAGACACAATATCCTTTGAATTACAAACAAAAAAAAAATATCGATTCTTTGAAAAATTTACTCAGATATGGAGAGTGAGATATCTTCACAAGCTGGAAAAAGTTCAAAGCTCTTTCTTTGAAAAGGAGCTACCCCAAAGTACACCAAACCATGCGATTAGGGTTAGACTTGGAAGATATCGGTTATCGGTGGAGATCCTAAAACTTGCTTTGAATATGCTTGAGAAGATACTTGCCATGTCAGATTACAGATACCCTAAAATTTGTTTCTTGCGATTAAAAGAACTAAGAGATAGAAGCTCGAATAACGTTAAGTATAACGAGGAACGCAGATTAGAAGAATTTTTTTCTGAGCAAGTATCAAAAGGGATGTATAGAACTTCTTACTTTGCAATCTTCGTAAGAAAACAAAGAAAAAATTATTGGAACGTATGGACAATACTTGTATAAACAAGATGCACAAATATGTATTGAATCGAATGCCTTGGTCTTTCATCCACAAATTGTTTTCATCAGGGTACACAGGGTTACTTAACCTACGTGAAGTTGGCAACCCACTAAACTGAAAGGTATTTTTTTATATTTCAATCGATTGTACTCGGTGTGTACCTGATCGTATCATTTGTACCCGTTTGTATCAACGGTTATATCGTTTGTATTGGTTTTTACCGATGATTAAATCGGTAATACTTGTTTGTACCATCGAGAAATCGTTTGTAACCGTTTGTATCAACGGTTATATCGTTTGTACCTCATTGTACCACCGAGAAATCGTTTGTACCCGTTTGTACCAACGATTTTATCGTTTGTACTCGTTTAAATCGATGATTAAATCGATAATACTTTTTTGTACCATCTAGAAATCGTTTGTACTTGTTTATGCCAACGATTATATCGTTTGCACCTCATTGTACCACCGAGAAATCGTTTGTACCCATTGGTACGGACGATCATATCGTTTGTACCTTCGAGGAATCGTTTGTACCCATTTGTACCAACGATTGTATTTATTTATCCATTTATTAAGGAAATAAATCGGGGAGAAAAAATTGAAATGAATTAGGGAAATGGAGGAAAAAAAAATCGAAAAAAATCGAATTTTTTTTTTCAAAATAACATCGGTACAAACGAGTACAAATGATGCTTTTCACAATAGCATCAACGCAAAATATTTAGCTCAACCTGAGTTGCGGACCAGTTTTTCTTCCCCTTATATTTTTTCCCCCTTAAGGTACAAACGAAATTTAAGGTTGTACAATCAGGTACACACCGAGTACAATCGATTAAAATATAAAAAAATGCCTTTCCGTTTAGTGGATTGCCAACTTCACATAGGTGGTTACTTAGGGTCACATGCATCTCTCTGCTCATTGAGAATAATTGTACAAGTGAGAACGAATTCTAGCATGTGGTGAAGATTATTAGACAACAGCAAATATACGAATTTAATGAAGAAAATTACTGCTATGCGTGTGGATGTAAGATAAATATACGGCACATTTTGGATGACTATAAGAATTCTGAGCAAGGGAGAATTATTATAGAAAAGTCATTGATGAAGGATTTGCTAACTGAATGTAAGATGTTGACAATCATAAGCGATCCATTACTTATTAATCTAAGAACCTTCACTGGATTTGTCAGCTCAATTTTAAGACGATTTATGAGGAAATTATGTGTTGTACATTATATACATATAAATATGTAATGTAAAGCTGAGTCTTCTCTTTCAACCAATTGATTGAAACAAATGAATGAATATACAATGAATATTTATGCAAATAAGCCAATAAAAATACATGGACCAGGTATGTATTGATCTGTCTATAAAATCCATTATTTATGTTTTGATCGATATTTCAGAATATTCATTCAAATCCACTGTTGCCGCCTCGTTATATCACAGTCTTCGGGGCTGTAAGGGGGGAAAACCGCGGTATATATATGTATATAGTTCCCCTACTTTACGTTCCGCTACCACCGTAGGCCCGCCCACTGCGCACTCATGCATAGCCGTGTAGCATGTGTGGGACCGCATAGTAGTCAAGTGAGTGAGATAGCCTAATGAACACGACCGGCTGTTGGAGAAATAAACTTCGAAGAGAAATTTACCAACCGCGATGTATCGAGGCATAACATAACAACGGGGCGCTCTACAATTGTTTCAAATGTTTCATGATTTTACCATCCTGGCGATATAATCCCGTTCTCAAAAGTTGTCAAAATGGCTGCGATATATACCAAATACGAGCGAATAACATAACATAACATAATATTTTATTTTTCTCAATCCCATTTCTGGAATCAAGAATTCTCATTTCGTTTTCGTTTGCTGGATAATCGAGTGTAGAACGGATATGTAATAATACGTAAACAAGCATAGGTATTCATATTGTAAAGTGTACGATTTTTCAGAACTTATTTCAGCTCGTATTAAAAATTGTGCATTATGGTAAATTGTTTTGCCGTATAGGATAAAAGTACAAATTAATTATATTTGAAAAAAAAATACGGCCTTCTCTTAGTCGGTAGACAATAGGACCGATCTTGCCAAATCGAAAACATCCTATGTTGTTAGCTATACGTTTCACAGATTCGGGGTTTCTAAATTACACGATTAAGTTTACATCACAGCTCAATACGAAAATTTTAACTGCCACAAAATGAACTATGATGATAATTCTTGAGAAACAACTCTTACTACTTTTACACGGTTCGAAATATGCTTCAGTGTGGAATTAACCATCTAAGAAATAACCTCGCAAAGTATACAGGGACTGCTCTAGAGCTTGACAGATATCAATCGAAAAGAAAAAGTTCCATACCATAGAGGTATTAAAATAAAGTATGGGACCTTTAGATTCTCGTGTAAGTGGAAGTGCCTTCTTATTAGAAAGAAAAAGAAAATAAAAGGTCCCCATGTAGAATGCCTAACTGTTTGGGTGCGTTCCGAAATGAGCTGGCAGCGCTAAAAACTCCCTAGAACAGAAGCAGAGCTACCCACGAACTCGGCAGCGAAAACGAGATAAAATATTATTGGTAGCACTGGGAGCTAATATCGGAACCCTATCACCCGTATTCATAGTCTTTCCTTGAGGAACAAGGATTCCTTGTTCCTCATTTCACGTTTCATAGAACTTCCTCGACAGAACAAGGAGCCTTATTGGCCTCCTTCTTTCAAGGCAGGTCTCGAGCTTCCTTGAGGAAACCTTCGGCACTGCGATTGGTTGTTTCGTTTCATGTAGCCAACGCTTGCGCTTGGCGTCTATGCACTTATGACCCGTATGACGCAGAGGTCACAGCCGGTCTACAGGTTAACTTCTTTGAGGTTATTCACTCTCATTAACTGACGCAACTTGACAATGAGAGCCAAGCGGTTTAAGTTAGATTTAAATATAGCCGAGTGGCGCTTCGATAAACAGTTTTACAACCATAAGCAATCACATATCCCTAAATATGTCTTCCTTCTGGAAAGGAGAGCCAAGTTGTGACTATGAAACGAGGACGCCTCTGAGATTCAAGGAAGCCTTGATCAAGGCGTCCTTTATCCTTGAGATAAGGAGAGACTATGAATACGGGTGTATGTTGTATGCTCGAGTAGAGAGAGAAAGGTAGACGGCTTTCATTATCTCTTTCTTTTTAGTTGGGGGACACTTTCAGAGCCGTTTTCCCTCCTCTATGCTTATTATATCTCAGTCACCTATATGGTTGGCAACTGTTGTATAGTGTATTGATCGAGATCTGTCATGGTCCGGCAGATACGCAAAGAGCTGGCTTTATGATTCTGGATTGTGGAAATAATTGTGTGACCACTCCAGGCTATTCTATTCCGAATAAAAGCCGAGAAAATGAATCGTAGATAGATAATGGTTTGTAGTTATTTCGTGATGGTTCGTAGTTTCTGTCTTTGTCTTGAGCTCTCCCACAGAAATATCTAAAGAACATAACCTTTCCAAATTAAATACCGATATAAATAAATTAACCAGACCTGCCTAACACCATTGCATTAGATAAGTATATAACCCTTCAGAAATATTAATTATGAAAACGAATGTTTACATGATTGTCTATATAATTTCTTAGAGTAATTGGTGTTTTGTCATTATTTTCAGACCTTTGAATGCTTCAGGTAAGAAAATAAACATTGACCGTGTTGCAGAGTATGTCGTGCAAGCATCAATTAGGACTTGCGTCAAATTAGAGGTATTCAACATTCATCAATGAAAAATAAAATTTGTCAGAAAAGAGAGTGAGGTGCATATTGTGTAACCAATTGACAGTGTCAGGGAATGGGGGGGGGAAATAGCTCAAGCCCGTTTGATAGTGTAAAGGCTAATACGCCATATTTGGAGGGAATTCGTATCGAACAGGCGCAAACTTGCATATAAGCATTATATTGACATACTGACTGATAGCGTCCTTTGATTTACTTTGCTTGGCAATAGATAATGCATCTACTTTCATAAGCCGGCGTAGTGTAATAATTCTCGGTAACTCGATTCCCCTTGTTCCTAAGTAGTACATGTTTGCCTTACTGTGGCGTTAGAGTTGAAAAATGGTGAGTTTGCGCATTGGATATTAATTCTTGTAGTGGGCTGACAAAGTTTCGATAGTATACACAAGTTGGTTGAACTAGTTCAGAGCCGTAGCAGAGGACCGATAAATTGCTCGATAGTAGTATATTATGAATGAGTCAAGTGACAAAAGGCCTATGGGATCATTCTATGCATCAGGAGCTTCATATTTTTGGCCACGTAAACACCTCTACAAGTTTCAACAGCATCCGTGATCTCGAGATCTGATACTATCTATGTAAGTTCGATAATTCCTTTGGACAAATATTCTATGTGTGTTGAAATTCGTAGTCGTTTAGAATACTTAACTAATGTTCAAAATGTGTGTGAAATAATGGTCCACGAGAGAATCACTTTTAATGAAAATCATGTTCCGTATTTATCCTAATAATTATAACTATAAATGCTCACACGCAGAAATGGACCCTGCGGCAGTTAATTTTCCTCCCGAGACAATTACTTCGGTAATAGGGCAGAATTAGCTGTCGCAAAATGAATTTCCGCATGTGTACAAACTATACTTAATATTCAAATGAATGATGGAACAACAGAAAATTTATGATGTTTTATTTACAATTCTGAATTTTCGAAATATTTACCTGAATTTTGATTTGTTTTTGTGCCTCTTGACGTGCGTAAGGAATCCGTAATACTTGTCGTACACATTGCAGCATTGTACGCACATGAATTTCGCTTGTTGATTATGAACAATTTCATGGTGTCTCTCGAGCATTTCAAGACTAGGCAACTTGTCGTTGCAGTCTGTACATAACCAGGGATACCTGTCCAAGCCCTCACCCCTCTTTCGACCTGGTTTCGATGGCTCAGCTGCTCGAGCTTCTATCATTTCCACGTCAGATTCAGTACCTTCAAGGGGAAAAGAAACATCACTGTTGACATTTAATACTTATAAATCTTCATTGAAAAATGTAAAAGAATAAAATATGCGAATTGTAAGTATCCAGTCCTAACTTCATATTCGAAGTTGGTTTCATTTGGATTAGATAAAATGTAATGCGATCTAAAAGGTGCTGTAAGTTATTTGTTCGATGTGATATATGTACCTAGTTGAAGTTTGGATCGTTCGTCGAACGTTTTTTTAAAAATGGGATTTTCGAATTTCTCAGACTTAACTACACATTTGAAGGATGAAAAATGTGTCAAACATCACAATTCATACGCAAAAAGAGCCCTAACAGCGAACCACCCTAACCGGACAAATGGTATATCTTCAATCGTGCTAGTGAACCAAGTGTATGTGCCACCTAATATTGATAGGGGGTGTGTGTGGCAACACTACGAACTATTTCCGGAAGGACAATAATTTACAAAAAATGGGACGGGTACATCTGGTATGAAACACCTCCGTTCGAAAGCGAAAAAACGAAAACGAAAGCATCCGATGTCATACGGCGGAAGCATAAGATGCTCAAGTTGGACAAGGACACGACCGAACAGGTTATGGGCGAGGTATTCAAGCCTTTAGTAACACCGTTACGAGAATTGGTTGATACCTCAAGACAGCAGCATATTAAACATGAAATGAACACGCAACTACCGGATGTGACAATAAAGAAAAAAGGAGAAAAAGATGACGAGAGTACCGGGGATGACGATGATGATGAGGAGGATGAGGATATGGATGAGGGGAATTTTATGGATGCGAATGATGAAACACTGAAGTTTGGTGAAGTTTCTACTACAAGTACGCCGGTGAAGAAAACAACGGATTCCACGGCGCAATATTTGAAAATGTTCAGCACAAGCAAAAAGAGGGATTTGAATACCACATACGGTGTTCGAAAGTTGACAAACGGTATGATGATTGGCGATACACCGATCAATTTCAATGATAATCTGGTTAATGTGGGGGATAAAAGTTATGAGAGAACACCTGGATTACTTGAATTATTGTTCAAAAAATCACCCGATGCATCGATTGTAAATGATGCAGACAAGAATAATGACATAAAAATTGTAACGACGACAAATGCGCATCGAAAACGTTACCAAGCCGATGGAAGCCTTCGAGATGATTTAAAAAGTGCAAAGTATAGAAATTTCATTGCACAACACGTCGGCTCGCCGAAAAAATCAGGTAAGGGCTTACCTGACTATAAGATTGCGCAAAAGGAGGGGCAAGAGGTTGATTACGTCTACTGGGATGATCCAAATGAAATTGTAGATCGCCTCCGGCTGCTTGTAAGTCACAGGCTGCAGGCAATACCAACCATTCCAACGAAATAGTCTCCATTATTGAAGAGTTGCGCGAGGCCGGAATCGTTTATTAGCGGCGTGTAAACATAAAATCATCATTTGTTCAGTGACCGTCCAGTGATGAGCATAGATATATTCGGACGACACTCGGAGCGTGGTGGTGGTGGTAAAAAATTCATTCGAGGGCCTCTGGGTGTTGGATTCAAAACCACCAACGACAATCAGTACGATATAGACAGCAAACGATTGTGTGATATCGCTGATCCACAGATGGAAAACGATGCCGTTTCCCTAAAAGTTCTCAATACCGCTTCACGATCTATGGCTGTGGATATTATGGATACTTTTCAATAAAATTTTGAGAGTTTCGCGCATAATCACAACGAGGAGTTGAAATAGCTACGCATGAATAACAAAATCGTAGAAAACGCGTTGAGTCGCATCAAACATATTGGGGAGCAAGCAACACCGACGCTGGGACAGACCAGCAGGGAATTAGTATCGATTGAGGAACCAGAGTGGTTGGACGACAATTCGAAAAATTGAAAGGTGAAGAGTTGGGAACAATGAAGACTGAAATAGCTGCCGAACTTCACAGACAGGCTCGACGCAACTATCCGCGCCGATTCGTAGATGTACGCGGACTGGATGAGACCTGGCAAGCTGATCTCGTCGATATGACCGCATACAGGTCGCACAACAAGGGATACAAATACCAACTAACAATCATCGATATATTTTCCAAGTACACGTTGGCCTCGCCGATAAAGTCCAAGAGTGGGAAAGATGTTACTGCTGCCATGAAATATATACTGACCCCGAGCCGTATACCTACACATCTACACGTTGATCAAGGCAAAGAATTTAACAACAGTGAATTCAAAGCCCTCGTGAAGCATCACGATATCAACATGTATTCGACATTTAGCAACTTGAAGGCGTCGATATGCGAACGTTTTAATCGAACATTGAAAAATAAAATGTGGAAGCGGTGTAACCTCCGAGGATCGTGCGAGTGAATTAATATTCTGGATGATTTAATCAAGTCCTACAACAACACCAGACATCACACGATTCGAATGAAACCGGTGGATGTTAGCACGGAGAATGAAAAACAGCTGTATCGTAGCGTGTACAAGCCTCGGCAAATCAAACGAAGTGATCGGGCGCGGAAATTCAGTGTAGGCGATCGAGTTCGAATCAGCGAGTACAAGAATGTATTCGAAAAAGATTATACACCCAATTGGACGACTGAAATATTCACCGTGAGTAAGGTGAAAAATACCAATCCACCCACCAGCAAACTTACCGATTATCAAGGTCATCCCATCGAAGGGGTCTTCTAAGAGAAAGAGCTCAGCAAAGTGAAATATCCCGACGGCTACCTTGTGGAGAAAGTATTACGCAAACGGGGGAATCTGTTCTATGTGAAGTGGTTGGGTTTTGATAGTTCGCACAATAGTTGGATAAATAAAACAGACACGTAACGAAATTTGTATGTATTTTCCGAATAACAATAAAAGCGTTTGAATATACAAATATTTCCACATTTTATCTCCTTTGTATGCACATGTGCCATACTCTGTACTATGAAAATAATAATAATAATAATAATAATGATAATCATGATGATCTGCAATTTTTCCATACGATTATTACACATTTCATTTTTTGGAAAACTTTCTTTCACTTTCAGAAAACTTTTTTTACGTGTTAATGAAGTGGGAAAAGTTTTCTGAAATTTTTTTTTCATTTTCCGGAAACTTTTTTTCATTCTCTGAAAACTTTTTTTCACTTTCTGAAATCTTTTCTCGAGGTGAACAAATGAATGTGAATAATTTCTCGATATGTTAATAATAATGATTAGATAAATAAATAATTGCCGAGTACATGAATTCACATTTTCAAATCCATTAAATATCGTATTGATGGTGAAACCTTTTCCGCCTGATGGCGGATCGTCCGAGGTGTCAAACATCAAATATTAACATGAATTTTACGTCTACAGTTCTATCCTATAGCTATTGGGGGGCTGCGACAAACCCCCAAGGTACGGTGTCGGTCTGCCCAGGTATCAATTGCCGCTTGTCATCCTGCCAACTCAGAGCCAATTTTTTTTGTACGATCGTGCTTACTTCGTGTTTTCTACTGCGTATTAAACACTGTGGAAGAGTCAACTCTTGGTGAGCCATCAGACAGCACTTATAATCATCAAAAGTGATGCTATTTATCGATGAATTTTTTACACCCTTGGCAGGCTTGCGCTCACTTTCATGCCACTGTCATATTTTTCCCCATCCTCACCCATCGTAGAAAATGTGTACAGCGTTGCTCGCAGTCCCACAAACTCTGTCATAATTTTACCATTATTTTCATCCTTCATTAGCCCTAGTTGTTTTTTGTTTTTAAGGGGAATACCATACACATTGTCAGGTGGATAGTCATAGGTATCAAACATTGTATCTACATTACGTTTGATGATATCGTAGATATTGGGCACATTGAATTGATAAATAAGGCTGTCTGTGTCGGTATACATCAATTTGGCTTGTTTATTCCAAAAGTTGGTTTTAATATAATGATAGTGAAAATCGTAAAGAAAGATTTTTGACAGATCTAGAATTGATGCGCCGACGTAAATAGGTTTGGCGAAGTGAACTTTGACACGATTCATTTCAATGATAACCATATCAGTGTCAAATACGGTGCAGCTGTGAAAGTTTGCTCGGGCAATAAGCGTTCTCGCACCACCTCTTCCCTCCCATTTTGTGACCGATTTAACATCTTTATGATTTCGCACATTCTCCATAGTCTTGCCGAACACCGCGTTATTCATGAGCTTGTAAAAGTTCTTCTCAAATTCATTCCTAGACCGTTTACGCATGTCTGTGTTGAGGGTGATGTAAGGCTCGAGCCATGGAGATAGTGCGAACTTTAACACTCTGTGCACTTTCGTTACTTTCAATCCTAAATTCAAATACTGTTTCAAATTTCTATAGTGCAATATATACTTTGTTCTGGGGTGAAGGGTGGTCGCGAGTATGGCATTTTTACTACCTGGAGGAGTAAAATGTTCGGGACAAAGAGGTAAGTTTTTCTGATCCTCGTGGAGTTCTACAGAGTAGTCCAAATCTACCTCTAAAAAGTAACCGATCGGCGAATCGTCCGGATGGTTTGTTATATCGATGTGCTGATACTCCCACTCGAACGAACCGATTGGTAAATGCACGCTCATAGCTGCACCGTACAGATTATTTGCGCCAAAATACGTGACATACGATTCCACGTTACTAGGATCAAAATCTTTCCCCATGAATTGATTATTGGCCCGAGCGTGTCGATTAGAACATTGTGCTACGCCGCCTCGAATAGCTCTTTCAATAAATAACACCATTTCAGGGTTGTCTAAAAGTTGCAAATTTACATTAGTATGCTTAAGCATCGCGTCGAAAGCAAGTCCCGGTGCAGTGTAGTAGTGCAACGGATCTAAATCGTATGTTTCAAAGCAGCTAGCGCGGAAATTTTCAAAAATATCGGTAAGCAGAAGAACATCGGTCTTTAAATATAAATCTGAATAGCCCCCCAATAACTCTAAATGAAATTCCCCCAAACATTTTTAGCGTGCTCGTAATCGGTGTCTGAAATATTTGCATCGCAGAGGTGCGAATAGAAATGCTTCTTTGCAGGTAATCGCGTTTCATCGAGTTTCCTCCAACAATCGACGTATTTATAGAGAAAAACGCCTTTGCAAGTCATCAAACTGAACTGAGATGGATTATTATAAAATTTACGTGTTATGTGTTCGTCGGCATCATTTAAATATTTGGAAAATTTATCGATGCTGCTAGCCATAAATCGAAACAAATCGATGAATCTCAAGTGCATCATTGTCCCATCAACGCGTTTCGTGAGGGATATATATTTCTCCTCATTTATGGGTAGTAGTGAAATTTCACCGGGAAAAGTTGACGCGAGGGATTTTATTAAAAAGTACGAATCGTAACCGGACAAATTGTGGAAAACTATTGGAATTGTATGCGTCTCTCTGAAATTCAAATTACACCGATTATGAGCAGGACCACGATATTTACCCGTGAAGTGACAGTGATCGTGACACTCTTTCTCCTCAGGGGTAAACGGCTTTTCACAAATATAACAATTCTTTGCGCGCATTTGACGATCGCGTTGCACTTGGGTAAGAGACTCCATCGGAATTACGTTTTTGATGCGTGACTCTACTTGAATCGATAAATCTTTAAGCTGTTGCATAAACCAATCTATGCAATCGGCACCGCGTTTACTGTGGAACTCCGATAAAGTCTCATCGTACGCGCAATGTAAATAGTATGCTACACTGTGCGGGATATGCTTTTGAAATTCACATGTCTTACTGCTTGAAACGTGATTTTGGAATTGATCAACCGGTACAGACTCTAATATACATTCGAGATCGGCGTAAACGACAAACGGGACGGTGCCTTTGTTTTGAAAATTGGAAAATGCTAAATCTTTACACTCGGGAAATTTTATGCGTACTTTATTTAGAATAATACAATCTTGTCGATGATTGTGGTAGGCATGTTTCACGGTAAAGTGACACAAACATCTGTCACTTAATAATAGTCGACCATCATGATCAGACAATTGTTTGCTCATCAATCGTGAAAGATCTTTAATCCAAGCAAAGTGGAATCTTGATGTTAACTCGCGAGCCATATCATTTTCTGGATTACTCTCAACCATCAGAAGACGAATCGGGTCAATGTTCGCGGTACTCAAATGATCACTCAAATAAATTGGCACGATGACGCTTTTATTCGATTTTGCATAATGTGAAAACGTTTGAGATTCTATCCCACATACGTTGATTCGCAAATTATTTGATCTTTTGAGCGTTTTCACGTCGTGCAGAGTAGCAGGGAATTTGATACCTGTACAGTCCAACTCGGAAATATAGCTACGACAGTGGTGAGTCCTATCGGTGTTGGTGTTGACCGGGTGGAGGGCTGCTGTGACGGACCAGAGAAGGCATTTTTCATCTCCGTTTTTCACGTTCACCACCGCTCTCCTCCTTGAATATCCTTGGGCACCTCAACGAATGTTGAAAGCCCCGCGGCGAGCGGCTGGTACCAGTTGATGTTTACGACAGTATTGAGGGTGTCGATCATGCTCCACCCGGAATCGCGTTGTTCAAAATCTTCAACCTTCACAAGCAGATCGTTCCTTGTGCGTGTAAACCATTAAGGTGCTTTTTTTTGGACTACTTTTTTTTTCGGTCCCATCGTGAAATTTTCTTGGAAATACAACAAAAAAAATTCCCTGAAAGCTTGAGCCCTTAATATTAATATTAAGTGCTCGCCCAAGGCATGTAAAGATTTCCCGCTCAAAATATACATAAACTTTAACTTTTTTCTCTAAAACACCTACAGTTTAGAGGCATTCTATGGTGTAGTCTAGGACGTCAGTAGGTTTTCTTCAGAATGAAATGCTCTACAAAAGTGCTCATTGCGGTGAAGTCGTAACTCACACCGGCGAAGTCGTACGGGCCACCCAAACCCAATTTCTTCATGAAATTCTTGTTTTTTTGCCCCTATCTCGTAAATGACAAGAGCTACAAAAAAAAAAAATAAAAATATTCGACAATCAATAATTCGACAATTTAACTCAATTAATTGATGAAAATTCCATACTTCCTCACCTTAAAAGCCCAATATCTCAATAAAAATCGATGTTAGCAATTTGGTTTTCTGGAACTTTTTTGTAGGAAATGAAATTTCCTACAAATTTATTGAATATTTCTTTTTTTGTAGCTCTTGTCATTTACGAGATAGGGGCAAAAAAACAAGAATTTCATGAAAAAATTGGGTTTGGGTGGCCCGTACGACTTCGCCGGTGTGAGTTACGACTTCACCGCAATGAGCACTTTTGTAGTGCATTTCATTCCGAAGAAAACCTACTGACGTCCTAGACTACACCATAGAATGCCTCTGAACTGTAGATGTTTCAAAGAAAAAAAATTAAAGTTTACGTGTATTTTAAGCGGGAAATCTTTACATGCCTTGGGCGAGCACTTAATATTAATATTAAGGGCTCAATCTTTCAGGGATTTTTTTTTGTTGTATTTCCAACAAAATTTCACGATGAGACCGAAAAAAAAAAATAGTCCAAAAAAAAAGCACCCTAGTAAAACATCCGTCTATGTTGCTCGATGGGAGAAGAATAGCCACGTTGGATGTGTTGAAGCTCTAAACTTCGGTGGAGATCTCTTCGTGTTTGACATTTTCGAATTTGCACGATAATATGAGGTACACCTTCACATTTCCCTCCTCACGCAGTACCAGCTTCAACTTCTCGGTGACGACACGCTGCACATCGTCCGGAAAGGCGTCCAAATTTTTATGACGGAGATTTGTGACAACCCCTGTTCGGATTTGGGTGGCAAAAGCACGTCTCTTAAGCTGGAATAACCACTTCATCAAAATCGAAAATGACCTATATGGGTATTTAGTGCTCTTTAGTTACTAATTTGTTCCCCAAATTTTGATTTTGTTGCTCCAGTGATTTCGCCGAAATTAAGGGCGATGTCAAGTTTAAAAAAAGTTGGCAAAGCCAGGCAAACGAATGACGAAATATTAACGAAAAAATTATGAGAATTGGTTGCTAATTAGTTGCTCAAACAATAGACTCATTTCAAACTGAAAGAATCAACCCCTGCTCCGGAATCCACCCCCAAGTCGTCACGTACAAACAATACGCTTGAAAGGTAATTGAATGTACTGTACATTTTGTTTTCAACTAATAAATCACTGAATCACGTGAATTTGTCGTATCACCGATTTTGTTGCTCAACCCCCAACACCCGAAACTCACCCCATGCCAACGACGCTACACAGAAATGACGGAACGCGCGGATATAAAAATTCGTTAAAAATTGATTTCAGATCCGCGAATTAGTTGCTCTCGATGTACCGTATCACCGATTTTGTTGCTCAACCCCCAACACCCGAAACTCACCCCCATGCCAACGACGCTACACAGAAATGACAGAACGCGCGGATGTAAAAATTCGTTAAAAATTGATTTCAGATCCGCGAATTAGTTGCTCTCGATGTACCGTATCACCGATTTTGTTGCTCAACCCCCAACACCCGAAACTCACCCCCCTGCCAACGACGCTACACAGAAATGACAGAACGCGCGGATGTAAAAATTCGTTAAAAATTGATTTCAGATCCGCGAATTAGTTGCTCTCGATTTACCGTATCACCGATTTTTTTTGTAGAAGAATCTGTAATTCATTGCAAAATCACGACAAGTATGTGGTTCAAGTAGCATGCTGATCTATAAAATTAGAATTTTACGCTTGTATGTTCATAGTGCTCCTGGTCATTTTTAGAACTACTGTTACTTATTACACGGGCACGGTTGCTTACACTATCACATTCAATTGTTCATAACGAATTTATCAGGAAAGGAAAGATATTGTATCCAGAAAATGTGTTCAAAACAATTTGCCCATTTTACTAGCACTCTGAGATGCCCTGAATGATCAAATGCGTGAAGATCTAAACAAGAAATTTTTTTTTTATCTGCAACACGGGTTTTATTTATTACTTTGTCGCACAAAAACTAAAATTTTTGGATTAGCACTAAAAATGTCTTTCAATCGGAGATCCCTTTCACGGGTATCGTCGTATTCCACCCAACATTCTCCTCGACGTCTTGAAACCGCCGTGTAATGGCCTAAGAGCCTGCTATTCTCTCCGTCATCGGACGTGCGCGTTCGGATTGCTGGGCCCTTGTAGTGAACAAGACCCACCAGTTCGTAAGTCTCCGATCGAGATGGTACAGGGTTTAGAAACCGTTTGGGTATTTGGCCAAGCTTTATTGGCCAATCGTCATTTTCGAAATCGAATACTTCAAATAGCACAAGCTCACCTACAATTGGACATAACGTATAACATCAATATTGGAATGGTTCAGAAAAAATTGATTGAATCAATCAACATAAATCCCACAACATAAAACATATTTCAGAATATGTAGACCAGTATATCAAGCACATTATTCATAGATACGAAATTAGACCAGGTTAAAATAAGTATTAATAATGTTTAATCACGTGTTCATAGATACCAGACAATTCTTACATCGTGAAATAACGATTTATTTTTCGAGGTTGAAGTTATAAACGTTAGAGTAATTGAACCTCAGGAAAAAAATCATCATGGCCTTTGAAAATATGACATATAACTCTGTTCGTTGAATCCCATTTTTCGTGTACTTAGAGCAAAAAAATTGTCTGCATTACGAGCGTGACGATTTACAACCTTGTGCGATCATGCCGAGCGCTCGTGCCGGCTCCGCTGAACTATTATGCGGCTGATTGCACCCGGGTGTAAATCTTCACACTCTTAATGCAAAACACACTATCATTCCTTCTAGTAGTTGAAAATCAAAGTGAAGGGGGTACACTAGTCGATTTCGACGTTCTCGTACCGTACATCTCTCAACATCCAAGTCTACGTGTCTCAAACGCGAAAAATGGCCCAACAGTCCCATTGTATACGCAATTCTCAAGAAAAAATCATTCCAATACATTTTTATTTCACACAGAAATAAAGAAATACCATGGATTCGAGAAGCGGCGGAACTTATATTTCTGAGGTGTGGAACTGAGTGTAGGTGTGTGTGCGCCGAGGGGAGGCGAGGAAGAGGTTATTTTGGACTAGTATGAAATTACACCGTTAAACTTTTCAATCTTTCCTATATAAACTACTTTAATTTCACTTCGATGTACTTAAAGTTACTCTTCTGCATCGATCTTGCAGCATCGTTGATTTTCAAGTAATTGAAACACAATTAAATTTTTTGCAACTGCTGATATCTGAGGTGTAGAATTCCACGCCTACTAAATTTCGAGGTATGGAGTTCTCCATACCTACCGTAGTGGTTTCGCCGCCCCTGATGGATTCTACGTAATAGTATATTACGAAATAGTATATTACGAAATAGTAAATTCGTAGAATTCATGCAATTTTTTTATTGTTGCGGCAAATGAAAATGCATCGAACTGTTTTTTGTTTAAATTTGCGTATAGAATAGGTCTGTTCAGCCCATTGTTCTGTTTGCGATACGTAAACTTTGATATTTGGAGATGTATGCATCAACGTCGAAATCTAACAGGCCACCTTCTAGAATGGGTATCCTTACAACAACTGTTTAGGTATTGTGGGAATCGCAAAAAAATAATATAACATGAGTAACTATTCTGCGCGATTTGAGTTGTCAGTTATACTTCTCACTGCGTTTTCTGGCAATTGAAACGCAAAATCAGTTTGCTTGGTTCATTGTATTTTTCTAATTAAATAAGGCCTTGGCACTAATTGTTGTTGAGACGATCATATTATCGTCATAGTTACAAGAAAGTATAGGAAGAGTAAGCATAATCGAAAAGAGCAATAACAGATTCTAAATTTTCCGGCCACAGTTGGACAAAACTCATTAGCATTTTCTTTCCTCTAACGTATATTTTTTGTAATGGCACAAAATAAAAATTTTAAAACTGGTATCGTTATCTTGGAGTACGTTTATGTTCCGAACTTCAACTCCATAAATAAATAAAATTGTATTACGTCATTCCTTGAGTTGCTAATAACATTTTTTACTTTGCCGTAACGAGATTTTTACGACATTCGCAAGATCAATTTGTCTCGATGACTTGTTTAAAGTAGGTAATTATGTATGCAAAATTTCACCTAATGCCAATATTTCCGTCGTTTCCCATCCGGAGCATGATCTTAAAGCACATCTCTTTTGACCAGTGAGCCCAACCTGGTCCAGAATAACATTTTCAAATTCTTCTCCATTACATAGAGTTGCTCGTTGAATTGTTATAATGGGCAACGTTTTCTCCCGAGTTGGGCATCCATGATCACATTGTGACCTTTCTCTATAGCTGGGTATACTTTTAAATAGTACACCAGCCAAGTAACCAACATTTGTGGCGCAGTCAATTAGGCGGCATCCACCGCGTATGACGTCACTGTCCTTCTTAAGAAGATCAAGCAATATCGCGGCTCGTGATTTGTAAGAGTAAGCTCTCAGCCCTTTGTCAAAAATATCGAAGCACATCTTGATGAAAGGGTTCCCTTCCTTCGATTCTGTCATCTGTGATAACCGTTACACATTATGTTTAAACGACGAAATATCGAGAATTGCGTATAAAAATTTTCGTGAAACTAGATACCCAATATATTCAGCCAATGAGGCATTTTCCCTCAGACTTTTTTTTCGTTGCAAATATTTAGTGATAGTGATTCATTGCCTTTTCTCTTTCTTGGTTCAACCGCGTATAACTATTTACACTTTATAACACAGGGTGCCGACCGACCGACAAAACTGGGCAAACTGAGAATGGTTAGGGAATTTTGTCTATCGGAAAAAGTCAGGGAAAGACGTATTTTTTTTTTTTAAATGTGTTTTCAAACGTCAACTATGCTTCGTAAATTTAGCAAATATAACTTTCGGAAATGGCATTTTACAGTTTGTGATTATTTGTGTAGATCGAAGCAATACAATGTGATTTTGAATTGAAATTCATATATCAAAGGTGCACAATTTCGGGAGGTTTTAGTCGTAACAGCTGCCCAACATTACCGAAGTTTCGTGAAAAAAGGTCAGGGACTTCTAAATTTGTCGACGGGAAAAGTCATGAAAAATTCAGGGAACTTTAACTGATTGTGAGCGAAATTATCACCAGAACAAAAAGCTATGTTTTACTTACTGCTTCTCTCAACAATGGCCAATCACAGATCGCAGACAACATTATTTGGAGGAGACTATCGAAAGCACACGTATTATAGAGGCATATGTTTTCGTTTCCGATTTTAACTGACTGTAGCGTGCCTGAATTGCCGTTTTTCATAATTCGTAACGTGATGTGTTTTTCGAACAACAACTTGTCCCTGACTTCATCTGCTCTCATGCCCAAATATCGCGCCTTTCGTGACTTCATTTCCGATGCTTTACTATGGCCCCGCCAATCTTCTACCTCACGTGTTGCAAGTATTTGCGGCACGCTTCGCGTACGGCTGCAGGCAACGCAAAGTCGACGTTGTCCATATCCTTCTTCGCTGTTTTCCACAGGGATAGAACATTGGCGTAGAGCATGTACTGATGTTTCGCATATGACACAGAAGTGTGCACCTGATGGCTTTCCATGAGTGGTACATGCAGGACATGAATCTAATTCAACAACATCGGGACTATTTGTTTTTTCTAAAGCCTTAGACGCTGTCGATGGTATATCCTCAATTTTGTTAGATTTCTCCTTCACGCCTGAATCGATGTTGAAAAAATTTTAATCAACAAAAATAAAATTACTCATTACTTTTATGATTTGACATTAAAAATAACCCAATCACCAATGACGTTTCTGCAGTATACTTGAAAAAACTTTAATTTCAACTCACTTTTGTAATGTGTCAATGATTTCAATGAGGAATAACGTTTATGACGGCAAATTAACAAAAATTACGGACTACTCTTGCATTGGGTAATTGAATTTGTTTAAACTATCTTTGTGATTTATACATATATTTGGAGGAAATTCAATTGAATTTATCATTCTAATGTTATTAAACTCACAATATTATTATATTCCAACAAACGGATTGAAATTTGATTGAATTTTTTGAAACATACGTTAATCACAGAACTAACTAGTCGACCGTGTAGTTAAATTAAAAATGTAATTAAAAATCCACGACATTGATCGGAATATATTTTGGATTGTGTTTCTTCGTCCCTGATTATGTCCTCTATTTGATGTCTAGGTACTGACGAATCATCTTTACGAGCTAATTTAGAACTAGCTATCTTAATACGGCCATTTATATAGTCTACGTGCTTCTGCAAAAAGACATCTGCCCGCATTGGCGTTGCACAATATTTTAAGAGGTGGGTCTTGATTTTAATAAACTCTCCCTCTACTGCAGCACTGGAAGCCGGTACACGGCCGTAGCCAAACTTATCACGAAAAATGTTTGACCAGAGCGGGATCAATTTAACGTCTTTCAAAAGACGGTCTGCTAATCGCGGAAGATAGTGAGCATTTTCACGATCACCAACCTCTTTTAGAGCGTCATTCACTTCCACTTCAATTTCTGCCGCCCACGTAAACCAATAGCTGTTCGCCGAGTTATCACTCATGACAATTTCATCTACAGCAGCAGCGTCATGATAAAAATCATTGCACTATGAACCAACAAAACGTGGAAAATTAATGGAATTGTACGAATAAGTTTTAAACCAACACATATGTCGGTGATTAGTAAAATTGAAGCTAATTAAATTTTTAATGTGAATAAGAAGCTACTCTGCGTGACGGTAATTATTTTGATAAAAAAAAAAATCTACGCACTTCAACTGTTACACCCTCGACCAAATTACTTAACCTCATTTTGGTCTCATTCGATCTTCCAGGCACAGTCTCTTGTCCAATATCTATAGTCACTTCAGTGATCAATGTTTTCAAAGCCGATTTTGCTTCCTCGCATTGCGACGGTAAATCGAGAGCAACTAATTCGCGGATCTGAAATTAATTTTTAACGAATTTTTACATCCGCGCGTTCTGTCATTTCTGTGTAGCGTCGTTGGCATGGGGGTGAGTTTCGGGTGTTGGGGGTTGAGCAACAAAATCGGTGATACGGTAAATCGAGAGCAACTAATTCGCGGATCTGAAATCAATTTTTAACGAATTTTTATATCCGCGCGTTCTGTCATTTCTGTGTAGCGTCGTTGGCATGGGGGTGAGTTTCGGGTGTTGGGGGTTGAGCAACAAAATCGGTGATACGGTACATCGAGAGCAACTAATTCGCGGATCTGAAATCAATTTTTAACGAATTTTTATATCCGCGCGTTCTGTCATTTCTGTGTAGCGTCGTTGGCATGGGGGTGAGTTTCGGGTGTTGGGGGTTGAGCAACAAAATCGGTGATACGGTACATCGAGAGCAACTAATTCGCGGATCTGAAATCAATTTTTAACGAATTTTTATATCCGCGCGTTCCGTCATTTCTGTGTAGCGTCGTTGGCATCGGGTGAGTTTCGGGTGTTGGGGGTTGAGCAACAAAATCGGTGATACGACAAATTCACGTGATTCAGTGATTTATTAGTTGAAAACAAAATGTACAGTACATTTAATTACATTTCAAGCGTATTGTTTGTACGTGACGACTTGGGGGTGGTTTCCGGAGCAGGGGTTGATTCTTTCAGTTTGAAATGAGTCTATTGTTTGAGCAACTAATTAGCAACCAATTCTCATAATTTTTTCGTTAATATTCCGTCATCCGTTTGCCTGGCTTTGCCAACTTTTTTTAAACTTGACATCGCCCTTAATTTCGGCGAAAACACTGGAGCAACAAAATCAAAATTTGGGGAACAAATTAGCAACTAAAGAGCACTAAATACCCATATAGGTCATTTTCGATTTTGATGAAGTGGTTATTCCAGCTTAAGAGACGTGGCAAAAGCACTCTTCACGTCGTCCCACTGTACACCCGGAGGAGTACCGGTATTTCCACCCGCCACCACTATGCGCTGCTGCTGTCGCTGCCGCAGTTGTTACCGAATCTTCGCTATCCAGGATTGTACGAGCGTGATTGTATGCTGGATTTGCAGTTTCGCCCCTATGCTCGTTCTCGGACGCTTGGAAATATCACGCAGCAATTGAAGTTTTCCATTCGAACGCCAATCCAGTGCTTGAAGATGTTGTCATTCTCCTGCTCGGGATGCAGCTCGCTCAACAAATCGTGTGCGTTCTTCATCATTTTGACGAGATTTAGGTATGTTTCAGTGGCCATGACTTCAACGTAGATATAAGCAGAACTTTGTGTAACTTTGACTTGCACGTATCGTGTAAGACTGATTAGTCTGCATCGGATGCGTTGAGCTTATATATAGGCCGATAGATCGCAAGAATTTGGGTGTGGTGGTGGGGGGTCCAAGCTTAGTACCACCCGCCATCAGAGAATCCAAAATTTTTATGGCGAACAGTTCTGAGCCTGCACACCCCTAAACAGCATGGGGACATGTGATGGGAAAATCGATAAGCGAAAAGTAGGTAGCGAGCAATGTTTGGCGTGAGAAAAATCTTATCTTGCCAACTCGTGACTAGATGGTATGTGCACATACAGTTTTTCAGTTTTATGAGTCGTTAATCAGCGTGGGGCATGTGACGCGAAAAATCGATAAACGAAAAGCAGGTAGTGAGCTCTTGAGAAAATTTTCTCCTAGCTTATACTGCCCCCGCGTTACATTTTTGTCTGTATGTCACGTGGTGTACGCCCCACGAATGATTGGCTGGGGGGTTTTTGCTCGGTGGAGGGCGGGTGTGTCTCCTTTCGTATCAAATTTGAACAGCAGTTCAAAACTTCTCTAGTATTTTGAAAAATCTCTCGTGCGAAAGCAAGCGTTTAGCAAAGTAAGTTGTGAAAAGAAAGGTTTTCATAGGAAAACCCGAAGACTTCAACAAGTTTCTACTTTTGTAAGTGCTTTATAGAATGTACATGACAACGAGGATTATATCGAAGAATAAAATTTACAATTATTCATCGTGTATTTCATAGCAAATAAAATTTATAATATTTTTACATTTTTCCATCAGATAAATTGATATGAAAAGGACAGACAAAACTTATAAAGATATATACATAGTTGTATCAATTTTATGTAAATAAATTCATGTTTAATTCTATGTATAAACTAGGATATATATTGTAATAAATTCTATTTCCTAGATGGTTAAATAATTTTATTGAATATTCCATTTTAATTGTATGTGTAAACTATAATATAATTGTAACGAATTCTACAGGTATTTTTGTGCATATTGCGAGCATTTTTTAGGCAGACGGTTGCATTCCAGGCAGTCTTTTACTAGAGGATTTGGCCCATCCACTATATCGCCATCGGACCCTGGTGTATAATGTAGGAGACATCTGCGGCAACTGGCGATCTTGTCATTCATTTTCATATTCTCAGACAGTTTATTCTACACATCACCGATGGCGTTTGTTGCGAACGTGTATATGAATTCTTTTGGTAAAAAAGCTTTATCCTCGGACATCATTGCCCTTAAACCCTTCAATTCTTTGTACAGACGGAAGGATTTCTCGAGGGAGCTGGTAAACTCCTTCAAATATCAACTCCTTAGCCGCTGCACATTTTCAAAGGCGCAGTTGTATGCCGGGGTGTATTCAGGGTTGTCATCATACTAAATCGAGCCTGGCGCTGCTGCTTACTGGAGGTTATTCGCTGGGAAGTATCCATGGCTCAAGTCATGCCAGGGTGCCACTTCCATATGTCTCAATTTTTCCAGTGCAGGGGGGGTGATGTGCAAATCTTCCGTATTAACAACCCTCGTTGTAGCATCAACGATCTCCGTCAGCCATGCTTTCTTCTCCGCCCCTTTGACATATACGTAACACGCATTTCCCACCATTTTTCTCACAATCTTCGATACATTCACTCACGTGAGATTTGTTGCCCGCATTCCATGATATTCCATGGTAATTGTGTGTCAACCATACGTTGGTAGCTCTACATTCTAGTGGTAAGCTTGCCAAATCATAGGGCGGCCTGAAAATGATGTAATCCAGACCCTGCCCGTTTACGTTGATGACTGCGACTTCCTTGGGTACAAACTTCATGTTATGGCCTATAAAACATTGCACGTCTAGGATCATCGCCATGCTGAGGAGTGGGAATGTTGCGCTCGATTTTACTGACAGATGATATGTAGAAGACTGACTATTCCATCTCCAGCACACCCGCTTTTATCCCCTCGCGAATGAATTTTGTAGAAGTAGAGGGGATCGCATAGTTTATTTACGGCACATAATTGCATGGAAATTCAAACTTGTTGAATTCCCCACCAAGGTATTTCATTTGCAGACGATTTTCCCCGGCCATGTTACACATTTTAGTCAGCTGATTAGAATCTTCTTGTAGAACCCTTACGATTCTCGGTGGTAAGAAGACGTTGTATTTTCCATCGATCGTCGCCAGAGCACATACCCCGAATTTTGTTTTCACCAGTCGTAACCCTGTGACGGCATACACACCCCCAATTTCGAGTTCCGATATCTTCTTGGTTGGCAGATTCTCCAGGCGGCTGACGTGGTTAACTTTTGTTAGATCCATTGCGTTTCAATCAGAGTTTATTTTCTTCACAAGTAAGAGCAGTTCACGACGCGAAGAGGCGATGAGAACAGTGTGACTATCGGAATGGGCTCACGTTTTATATACCACCAACCCCCTACTACAATTTTCCATCGGACAAGTCTCGACACGCATTTTGTGAGAAGAATTTGACGATCTATTCAAAGCATCCAACCCTTATTTTCTGAACCGTTCACCCCCAACCATATGATGAATAAAAAAGTTGCCATCTTGCGGCGAGCATCGGAAACATCACGCAGAGTCGATCGATGGAATATCGATTGATCGATAATGTGATGGAGGGGGCGCCACATACGACAAACCTGCGGTAAAACCCGGTAACACCAACTGTCTGTGAGATTGGGGATAACAATTTCGTCGGTAAAATGTTTACCATCTAACAATAATAAAAAATAAAAAATTTGAAATGTTAGCTCATCCAACGATGAAAAAATCAAAATGGGAGCTCATCCGGCTAAGCAAATAATCCCATTATCGAACTGTCTGACGATAAACAAATCAAATCGGCTACTCATCCGACTAAGCAGCAAACAACAAAAACGATTTCCCAGTGGTATAAACAGGTACAAGCGATGTAATTTGTTTTTCGCTTGTACTCATATGTACTTCAGGCACAAACGAAATTTAAGGTGGTAGAATCAGGTACACACCGAGTACAATCGATTGAAATATTAAAAAATGCTTTTCCGTTTAGTGGGTTGCCAACTTCACATAGGTAAAATACCTCGTGTGGAATAATTAAGGGTAATCAAAGGCTAATTAAATGCTTTATTTCCGAGTTAAATACGCTACGTTAAAAAAAAAAAAAAGTGTAACGGTGCCAGCTCGAGATAAACCTGAGAGCCCCATGCCAAAAACCACGAGATCGAAGAGAAATTCCGAAAAACTGTTCACGCCAAAATTAAAGGTTCATTGAAAATTGCAGAAATCCATATTTTAAACATTTTTTGAAAGCCACCCCTAGAGGAAAACACCCCCCCCCCCCCCCCCCCCCCCCCCCCCCCCCCCGTAAACTCGAAAAATCAGCGCAACTCTTTGACGGAACAAGTTACCGAGTTCCTAGAGCCGTTAAAATTACTCTATAATCAAAGGCTCTTGGTGTATTACCCGGCCGAATTAAATGCACCAACCTCAAGGGGGGGAAACCACCCCCGAACTTGAAAAATCGGTGTAACTATATATATATGTATATATATGCTGCGCCCCGCGTTGCGCAACCCCCATTTTCGATTTTGGTTGGGATGGGGGAGGGAAGGCGGTAAGGGGTCAGATTTTTGTAGGAATAGAAATGCATATGGGGCTTTCCAAGCCAACCCAACCTACCATGAAAATTCACATTTTTAATTTGGTCCCAACTTCTTTATCTCTCTGTACTTTGTGAAAAAAAGCTCCATGATTTTTTTCGAATTTTTTTGTCTAACCTTTTGCGATAGGTAAATTTTTTTAAATTTAGGAATTTTTTTTTTGAATGCTCATAACTTATTCAAACATGCATCGATTTTCATTTGTTTTTCTTGAAATTGTGCGTTTTTCAATGGACTTTTCAAAACTATCGTGAAAAAAAATATCAAAAAATCATTTAGTAGATTTTTTCAGTTCATAATTCATAATCCGATTTTCAATATTGCTTGTATCCTTCGAGTTTTTTTTGAAAAATTCTCAAGAAAACTACTCTCTATTTCACAAATGTTAAGCCTGGTCCCGTCGTGGGAAAACAATCCTTTGTATTTAAAAAAAAAAAATTTTAAATGTCGAATTTATTTTTTTTTCATTTTTCTTAAATTTAAGTATGAATATTAATGTCTTGTAAAATTTCTAATTCTCGATCTCAGTGGATAAGGTAATAATCATTTGGAGTGATAAATATGGGAATGTAGTACTTGCTCCGGTAGCTCAGCTGTTTCCTAGCATCGCGGTCAGCGTTCTTCGCCTTGCATTAGTATACTCACGCCCAGTCTCTAGAGAGCTAGTGATACTAAATAACAAATTATGAATTACCAAAGTTACACTTTGTTACAGTCAGAAATAAATAACGGTCATTGTTTGTTGTATCATAACGTCAACTTTTGTTAAATTCAATGTGTGTTGCAACCATTCAATTTATAAAATCACAAAGTAGAGAAATCTTTGAGGTTAGAGTGCGAGAGAGAGAGAGAGAGAGAGAGAGGGAGAGGGAGAGGGAGAGGGAGAGGGAGAGGGAGAGGGAGAGGGAGAGGGAGAGGGAGAGGGAGAGGGAGAGGGAGAGGGAGAGGGAGAGGGAGAGGGAGAGGGAGAGGGAGAGGGAGAGGGAGAGGGAGAGGGAGAGGGAGAGGGAGAGGGAGAGGGAGAGGGAGAGGGAGAGGGAGAGGGAGAGGGAGAGGGAGAGGGAGAGGGAGAGGGAGAGGGAGAGGGAGAGGGAGAGGGAGAGGGAGAGGGAGAGAGAGAGAGAGAGAGAGAGAGAGAGAGAGAGAGAGAGAGAGAGAGAGAAGAAATCAGAAATAATTCATGCCAAATTTAATGAATGAATTTATTATGTCTGAGCACTTAGCAAAACCCTGCTCTCGCTGCAAAAAATGTGCAAAAAGTTGTGATTTAAATGTATCTAGAGTAGGGGAGGAAGTGATATTAGCTGGTAACGAGTGCTAGAGATATGCTGCAGTGAGTCGAAATGAATGGTGGTACGTTGCTGTTCTATGAATAGGGATATGAAAAAGGGAGGAAGAAGGAAGTCGAAAAGAACGTCGCAGCTCAGGGTCGAGTTTGGGAAGGAGAAGCTTTAGATAGAGAGGTGATTTCATAAAGACGATACGGTATGTCATTATGCCAAGAAAATATAATCGACGATTGCTCATTTTTAGCCAATTCAGCTGTAGACGGTAAGAAGTAATGTGTTCATCACGACGTAAATTAAAAAAAATGAAACGAATGCACGAATTTCTCAAACGCTGAAGTTGAGTATTTAGTTCGTCAGTTGAGTCATTATAGCGGGACAATCTCTTGAAACTATACATGCAATGCGCATGCGCGAGTTTTATCGGCTGCTCAGGCAGGCCGGCCACTCCCAGTTTCAGCTGTCAAACTCTGTTTCTGGCGGCGACGTAGTCCATACGAATTTTTGAGGTTAGAATCTCAAACAGTCGAGGTAGTGACTCGGAAAGTTGATGCTAATGCTCTTTGAAAATTGGCTTTATTCGACTGAAATGAGAAATTTGTTTATATGTTGGATGCTTGGAAGAAACGCAGCAGGTAGGTGGGAACATTTTATTTCATCACTTTTATTATTTCGTACATTAGAAATAACAATGAAATTTTTTTCTATCAACAGGTGATACGGCCAAAATAATTACATCTCTAATATTTACTGTTATCTGCCTATTCAATTCATCACACGTACAAAGATCATCGCCACTTTCAAGCTACTAAGCAACTTTCTCACTCTCTTGTGATTTCAGGCGGTAATTTTATCACTTTTGAAAATGAGACATTAAACCAAGCGTTCAAGAAATTTAAATATCACACTATCTGTAACAGAACTGTGAATCTTTTTTTTCTCGAAAATGGTTCAACAAAATTTACAAATAGTCGATAGACAATGTATTTTTTCCGATCAATAAATTATTACTACTACTATTAAGAATTTTCCAATGATTATCAGAGTTCATTTCGCGAATTTTCTATGATGTTCGATTAAATAAATGAAGGGGACCTAATACTCAAATTGAAAATTCAAGTAATATTAGATTTACTAAAATGATTTCTGTATTTCATGTTAATGCGGTTCGAAACGAAGAAAATCTAATCGGACGCGTAGAACTAAAGAACGTAGATCACATCCTATGATACAAGTTGAAAATCAACTTTCTCAAAATGCGCATTAACGTCACAATTAGCTTCAAGGACAATCATGTTTTAGAGTAATGTCAGAACATTATTACGAGGATATTGACTTATCGGATTCAAGATTGTGTCCCTTGTTCCATCAAAATAAATGAATATCCAATTTTTAACGAAGTTCATGAAGATTTTTTTCCAAATAATGTAATCCGATACATTATCTTGTTCATAATCCTCCGAACATCATCTTGTAACAAGGATATTTGGAAAGAGTACCTTTGTGAATATAGAAAGTGTTCTTCCTCTTCGAGCACAACTGTAAGAATGTCTGTAAGTGTGTTTACATTTTGGGATCTTACGCTTCTTGGTGCGAAGCTCGTAAGACAGTCAATGACCGTCTAATATTGAAAAGAGTACCTTTGTTGCAGGAACCATTATAAAATTCTAGGTTTTCACTTCGTGCTACTGAATAACTTCTGCGTTTCAGGTTCCATTTCCAATCTTAAAAAGAGATTTTTTTTGCTCCAGACAATGCTAACATGAAATGCAGAAATAATTGCGGTAAATGGAGATTCACAAGCTTTCAGTCTTAGCGTAGAACCCTATAAAGAGTGTAAAATTGAATTTGGTTTCAAGTTATCGTGCAACTAGCTAGCCAGATGACACCGTCTACTAAGATTAAATTTACAGACATTTTTAACTGGAGTTATTTAACAATTCTAGATTTAGATTGATTCAGTTTGCCTGGCACAATTCAACCCTACAATCTAATTGAGGACTTGAAAAACTATTCATCTGAATTTAACGCCAAAGAGAGTAAAAGTAAGCTTCAAAATAAGATACCAAATTAAATGGCATAAAGTTTGAAAACCAATGCTGGTCAATAATAATGCTTGAATTACAATGGTGCACAGAATGATTCCTCGGTAGAATGAATTGGCGGCAACGGTTAAGTAACAAACTTATGACTATTAGCTTGATCAAAGTGAAATGATGGGATATTCAGCCATTATGATCTGTAGTATATACCGCTCTTCAATTTTGTCTCAACTGATGTTAAGAAGGTGGCGATAGCCTGATGAAATTCACTCTGATACCTGATGTCTGACGGAACAATCAGGTTCGATGGTTATAATGATCGCACCGCTCGAGAAACCAGGATGCTTGCCACCTAAACGTTTTGACCATCAGGTAAGGCATAATTTTCCTCGTGATAATCAAAGTTTAAACTTCGAGCCTGCTGAAAAAAAACGAATTTTATCATTGAATCCATGTTAAAATATTGTAATTGTTAAAGATCACGTAATTAGAAATTTACCTACATGCTTCCATGCCTGACAAATTTAGTCCCGCATTGACAATAAATTATTTCGTACCTGAAAATATTAGAAGCTATTATTATCAGACAAGATCTTTTGATATTTTTGGATACAACTAATTTCCAATAAAATGCACAAAACATAAATCGTTAATGAGACGCATTTTTAATTTTATGTAAATAAAAAATCTGTTCACAATAAACATTGTTTTTACTCACCTACCTCTGTTTATCCAGACTCCCACTTGTTAATGACATTTCACATTGATTTTCAGATTTTTTCTTTTAATAAATCACATCCAATTTCTGTATCATTTGATATTTGCGTCGGTTGAATATTTTCCGATATCGAACACGGTATTGCTGAACGATACTATTCTTCTTAGACAATTCACGCTACGTAAAAATGAACAGCAACATAAGCTCAATCCGCGGTTTTATGCGCGAGAGATTTACAACTCTTGAGTCTTGTCTCATTTTGTGTACGTTGGCCCCCTGCTCAGCAGACGAAAACATCTCCGCGGGGCGATTTCACCGACCAATGAGATTAAATTATTTGGCGCATGCGCATTGTATGTATAGTTTCAAGAGATTGTCACGGTATACAAGACAACAGTAGTCTAAATGAGGGAATAGGAGAGTCCTGATCAATTTAATACGGAGCGGTACAGAAAGTGAGATCTTGTGATGTTTCACTTTATGTAGTATCGCATGTATTTTCTGCGATATCAAAGAGATGTGGTGGTTCCATGAAAGATCATCATCAAGGAGGATACCTAGATTGCGAACGTTCGATACATAAGGTAGGGGATTGTTGCCGATAGAAATGGATGGTAGAGTAGTCAAATCAATGTTACAAACATAGGAATTGCTGCCAAGAATAATAGCTTTCGATTTTGATATATTTAGAGCTAGACCGTTCGAACGAGAAAGCTCAGCAATGACCTGGGCATCACGAGAAACCTTGGCAATCGCATCATTTATTTCAGATGGTAAACAGTGCAAGTAGATTTGCGTGTCATCTGCAAAGATCATTCGCTGACAATAACGCAAATTGTTTCCAATGTCATTTGAGAAAAGGGTGTAAAGCAGTGGTCCAAGCACTGAACCTTGTGGAACATCAGCTGTAGTATTGAGCCAGTTAGAAGAACCGTCTTGATCATCTATAACAGCTTGCGATCTACCCGTTAAGTACGAGAAAAACCAAGTGAGAGCTGAATCAGAGAACCCGAGCCTCTTTAGTTTTGAGAGAAGTTGTAGATGAGGAACAGTGTCGAAGGCCTTGCTAAAATCGAATAGTAATAAAATAGTTAGTTTTCGCTCATCAATAGCTAGCCTGACATCGTCAGAAACTTTTAAAAGCGCTGTTTGGGTACTAAATGAGCTGCGGTAAGCTGATTGTCGATTATCAATGATGTCGTGAAGTTGAAGGAAGTTAACAATCTGGCTGTGAATTATCCTCTCAAAGAGCTTCGAAAATTCAGGGAGATTTGCAATTGGTCGGGTGTCAGACGGTGAGCGAGGTGTTTTGATTTTTGATAGTGGTCTGATGAGCGCTCGCTTCTAACTGCTCGGAAAATGAGAGTGGTGAATAGAGAGATCGAAGACGCATGTTATATGTGAAACTAGCTTGGGGAGAGCTTTTGAGATACAGAACAAAGAAATACCATCTGCACCAGACGCAAGTGAGTTAGATAGTTGAGAGTGAAGATAATGAGACACTGTATCAATAGCAATCGGGACAGATGAAAAGGATAGTAGAGACTGGGGAATTTCTATGAGCATGGATGAAAATGATGAAAATGTTAACGGAGGATTTACTCCAGAGACAGAGACGAAATGAGCATTTAACTGTTCAGGAGAAAAGAAATGAAGTGGAGATGAAAGTGTAGATTTTGTGATGCCCAAGTTTGCAAGTTCCCTCCACATTCGAGCCGGCTCATCAATAGAGCTCAGTTTATTTAAAAGGTACTAATTTTTTGCCTGTCTAGGGTCAGTGATCAGCTTGTCTCGGAATTGGCGATAGATAGCATATCCTAAAAAACTATTCGTACGCTTCGCATGTTTGAAGAGTTTGTTCCTATTGCGCATTCTTGATCTAAACTCAGGAGTGAGCCATGGTGATACTGTTCTCCTTACGACGAACGAACGATTGGGAGCATGTAAATCAAATGCTGAGTAAAGAGATGATGTAACCGACTGTACTCGTACATCTACATCAGTTACAGAAGTAATCGAATGAGGAAAGAGAACAGGTTCAGTTGGAGATGATAGAGTATCTAGCGTATTAAGAAAATCTCGTTGACAAAAAGTGTTATCGCAGCGCCTTGTTATTTGCCGTTGTGAAGGCACAGATGGATCAAACGCAAAGCTAAGTTCGAGAAGGTCATGACCTACGGTGAAGAGAGCAGATGACTTGGAGTATGATAAAAGTTTATCTTCACTATCCAAGATAAACACATCGAGCCAAGAATCGGAGTGCGAAATATGAAATGTGGCCTCAGAAGGAACAAGAAAGAGAGAATGAGAAAAAACTAAGTTTCTTAAAGAAAGTGCTTCGAAGTTGTTGGATTCAAGATTGTAATTTAGATCGCCGGTTATAATGATGTTTTTATACACATGCGCAAAATTATCAAGGCTCGAGGTGAAATCATGAAAGAGATGACCTTTAGGTCTCCTATATACAGAATTAAATAATGTAGATTCAACATTTGGTTGAAAGATATCAGGAATGAGAAATTGAGGAGAGTTTGAGAATTGACTGGGGGAGGCGTAGAGGATATTAGCTTTGAGTGAAGTATGAATATAAACTGCAACCCCGCCCCCTTCTTTACCTTCCCGATCATTTCTAATAATAAAATAATTGCTAATATTAATAAGATCATCATGAATGTGAGAGTGAAACCACGTCTCAGAAACAGAAATAATGTCAAAGAAATTTGATTCAAAAAATGATCTGACTAGATGAATATGAGCAAGCAAGGAGTTAGCGTTAAATTGAGCAATTTTTATATGAGATGACGCAGATTGAGTATGAGGAGAAGGATTTGCAAAAGACTTGACCGATTGAGGTAGTCAAATGAGAAGCTCATGATCATTAATAATGCGAATAATGATCGGTAGCTGACCATTCGCTTTCTTAACAAAAATGGTAAAATTTGTAACCCAAACATAGTCGTGAGAGGTTTGTTTAGCACGGGCTTTAGTCTATTGCAATACTTTATACAAATCTGACGGCAAGAGCCCATTAATAAAAATGTTACCGGAAAAATTTGAGCCAAAAACCTCACTGATTTTTAAGTCACGTTTAGCGCGCTTGCTGTTAATAACTGCTTCTCTGACTGCAGCAGAAGTGAGGGTGACGACAAGAGAGAGAGACATACGCGTCGACGAATGCGCGCCTAACAGAAGCAACTCACTATTTGTAGTGTAGTTTTTATTTTGCATTACTCGGACAGCAAGAATATGAGGTATCAAGTCGGTAATGCCGAGTGCATTGAAATTTTTTTTGAAGAAACCGAAAACTACAGAAACCGGAGTGTCAGGTAGCTCAGTGGGAAGGCCAGCTACAACAATCTTGTTTGGCGTGTGATTTTGTCGAATATCTAGAGCTTCGAGTTTCGAATTTAATTTGAAGATCTCTTGCTTTAGATGAGCATTAGCATTTTCCAACCGGACAATTTTTTCAGAATGAGCGGTGGGGGTTTAAATAAGTTTTGGTAATTCACTAACTGAAGTATTGATATTATGAATCGCTTGTCTCTGTTCTTTTGCAAAAGCAGCGAAATTCGCTTCATAATTACGTAATATGGCAATAATTGACTGAAATGTAGCCTGATCATTCTGCAAAATCGGCAGAGGAGTTGAAACTGTGCCAGCATTGAGCTGAGATGAATTGCTACCAAACATCGTAGTAAGATAAATTAAACAACAGGTATTAACTGATCGGTAAGTTAGGTAACTTTTACTACAGCCGGGATGGAAATGACGGCTGCACTGAGAGCACGATAATGATTGATTTGCTATCGACTTCTTACATTTAAAGCAGAGAGGGGGAGACATAGAGTCACTACGCGACGCTGTTGATAGAGATGGTAGTTACGATATGGACACTATGGATGGCAGCAGCAGTCAGTCATGCAGATCACCGAGTTTTTAGATAGATGGATCGATGAGGAACTTGTGGTGGTGCTGGATGATATAGTGGTCCTCTAATTAACACTGGAGTGCTCAACGTAGATGTTATCTTTTCAGCTGTTCAACGAAGATCCAACAAGCAATTCCCTAGCGGTCATCCAATGGAAAGAAGGAAGGCAGCGTGGGAGTTGTAAACAACGTGAAAATCGTCCGTCAAATGTCAAGTCATTACAGCCCAAGAATTTTAGGTTATAAAGAACCAGTCTTCGGTTTATTACCTCAGCCCGTAGCTCAGAAGAGAGCAACGACGATTTTTAGCTCAAAATTTTGCCAGAGCGACGGGGGATGAAAGAAACCTGGAAGCAGAGCCCGAAAACGGGCAGGAAACAGCAGGAAATAGGTCGGAAGATGAGGTTGACAGAAAGTAGCTTAACAGGTACTCACCAAGAGAGAGGGACAGAGGAAGAGATTGATTGATTGATTATTTATTTTTATGCCCGAGTTTAACTAAGGGGTAAGCAAAATACATCAAGTGACAGTACAAATTAATCGGTTAGAAACATTGCAAGGTAAAAATGCGTGTATAAAGTCGTGAAAAAACGAAGAGTAAATGAAGCATTAAGACAAGCCGGAAATGAAAGGGTTTCCAAAGAATACAATAAGTCAACTTATAACTACTAATAAATTAAAATTAAGATCAAATAAAATCAAACTACTACTAAAAACTCGACTCAACTTAAACAAGCACAACGGTGAGCAGTAAAAGCACTAAAGCCATTTCGTATGATCGTGAAGAGGCCAAACGTTTAATATACAGAGAATAGAGAAATAGAGAATAAAACTAAAGTCATCGGGGTAAGATTTGTTAGGTATGTATTGATAGCGTTTAGGCGAGTGGGAGCGAATTCGCACGTATGTGTGTGTGTGAGTATGTGTGGGCAGGAGCGTGCGGGCAGCGCGGCAACGCGAGCGCGGAAGACGAGGAATGGCTATCGTGCTCGCCACTACTTGTACCTAGAGTGGAAGTTACATCAGAATAAATCTATTGTATCTATGAGATTTGCACTTCGTTACATATATCCTCCTCTCCTGCATCGGCCATATTTTGTACATACACAACAAGATTCTCAATTCCCAAAATTTCTAAATCACTTGTAAAAATAAAAATAAATTTAAAATAAAATATTGCTATATGCGCGTGAAAAATAAACAGGAAAGCTCAGTTATACATCATTAAATGATTACATCCTCAGTAAGAACTAAGAATAATATTGTCGATGGATAAAATTGTGAATCAGTGATTGTAACTGCGACAATATACAGTAACAATAATTAATCAAAAATACAACAAAAAATATCTTGGTTAAAGCATAACTTCGCTATTAAATAAGTGTGTGTATAATAGTGACTTAAAAATAGCTAGAGAACTTGCGGTAGTGATATGTGCTGGGAGGGAATGCCAAAAATACGCTCCTGATAAATGGAAGGAATTAGCTAAGGCTGAAGTTCGATGATGTGGTATATGAAAGTAGGAGGAAGAGTTGGGATACCGTGACGAGCGTCTTAGCATAGGATCTTCGGTAACAAAGAGATTTCTGATGTATGAGGCTGGACGGAGGAAGCGAATGTGGTACATGTATATGCCAAGAAAGTAGCGTCTACGATTACGAACTGACAGCCACCTCAACCTACGCCGATATGGGGTTATATGCTCATGTCTACGTACACCATAAATAAATCTGACAGCGCTGTTAATAGATCTTTGTAGCTTAGTATTCAGTTCATCCGTAAGATCAAAATACGCTAGACAGCAGTAGTCAATGAGGGGAAAAATCAGTGTCTCAACTAGTTTGATTTTCAGCTGTTGCGATAGAAAATTTTTATGAAACTTGAGTTTATGCAGGGTATAGTGGACTTTTTGAGATATTGCAGCCACTTGACGATTTCAAGAAAGATTCGTGCTTATAATAACACTCAGATTTTTCGCCTCAGAAACATAAGGCAGTGGGCTCCCATTGATTACAATTGGGCCCAAACTGTGCAAATCGATAGACCTGACATAAGCGTCGCTGCCTAGGATCATAACCTTAGACTTCGCGAGATTAAGTTTCAAATCATTGGCGTTAGCGTAATTGAAAATGGCGGTTGCATTCACAGCAATATACTCGAGTCCAAGCACGATGTTCGATGGAGGAATTGACACGTAAATTTGTGTATCATCAGCGAATACCATATGTTCAGTATATCCAAGTGAGAGACCTACGTCATTGATGAATAGTGAAAACAAAAGTGGCCCAAGAACGGAGCCTTGGGGTACACCTGATGTGATTTGTTGCCATTCCGATACGTGATTGTTCTCGTCGATAACTGCTTGCGTACGGCCAGTTAAATAATAGAAAAACCAAGATAACGTTGCATCAGAAAACCCTAGTGATTTGAGTTTAGCGAGGAGACGCGTGTGAGAAACAGTATCGAAGGCCTTCCTGAAATCGAACAATATGAGAATGGTGATCATATGCTCGTCAATTCCGTTTCGAATATCATCTCCTACTTTTAATAATGCCGATTGGGTACTATGGTTCGGGCGATACCCAGATAGTCTTGAATCAAGGAAATTCATTTCATCGAGATAAGACCTGATTTGTTGGAGTACAACTTTTTCAAGTATCTTGGAGAGCTCGGACAGATTTGCAATAGAACGCGTGTCTGATCGTGATAGCGAAGTTCTAATCTTGGACAAAGGCCTTACATAAGCACGAAGCCAAGCCAGTGGGAAATAACCCAGTCGAATGGACTCGTTAAATCAGGTCATAAGACTAATGAATATTACTGATAATGCAGTATTGATGCAGAAAAGCGAGATACCGTCAGGTCACGCGGAGTAGGAAAAAGGTGAGGAAGCATTGATTATTTCTAGAATTTTCTCAGGAGCGATAGGAGAAAGTGAAAAGTGGAACTGGGAAACAGGAACAGAGGAAATAGCAGTAGTAAAATCATCGTGCGTGCATGCGGAAGCAGAATTTGAAATAGACGAATAAAAGTTATTAAGCTCGTCGGTAGTAAAAAAATGTAGTGGCGAAGATAATGTGGATTTGATAAGGCCCAAACGCGCAAGCGCTTTCCACATCTTGGCGGGATCTTGGATTTCAGATAAAGTGTTATAATCATGCGTACTCTTTGCGTTTTTTATGTCAACAGCTAGTTTGTTACGAGTATTCTTATAAATTTCGAAGGCGAGTAAACTATTTGATCTCTTTGCTTGTTTATAGAGCGCGTTCCGATCTCGAATGCGTCTTTTTAAATCATCGGATAGCCATGGAACTGGAGGCTTTGTAGCAATGAACGAAGAGATCGGAGCATGAATATTGAGCGAGTTGATAAGCGATGACGAGAGAACCTCAACAAGATTGTCAATTTCAAAATTCGACTTACAACTTATGCAAGAGATTGCATCACGCTCTATCAAAGAGTCACTAACAAGGAAGGTCACCTTACTGTACCCCCACAACCTGGGTCAACAAAATTATATTTTGTAGTTCACACCAAAGTATAAACCCTCACAAAAAATTAGCGGCCCACTCGCATATTTAAGGGGTGAAATTAATTCTCAAAAATCGGTGGTTTTTTCGTTTTTCGCTGATATCTTCGAAACAAAAATAGATACGGCAAAACTTTAAATAGCAAAGTTGTTCATTTTTTAGTGCTCTGCAATAATATGTAGTCGAAAATTGGAAACAATTTTTTTATTTTTATTTATTTAAAAAAAAGTTTTTTAATATATTTTTCGTTATTTGATCACTGAAAAAGTTCTTATTTCGCCTGAAAATTAAACAAGGTTGACAAATCCGTCAAACGGAATATGTTTATATTTATATATAGGTTTAGTAAATCCACATATGCTGTTCCACCCTTACCGTAAAATACTCATAAATCTTTTACATTTAGTTTAGTTTTGTGCATCCATTTTAGTACAAGCGAATAAGTATCACATCATTTTTTTTCATTTTATATAAAACTTTATTTAACATGCATGTGGTTTTTTTATTTACTAGAAACCTTTAATTCATATATTATATAGCTATTAAAGTGTCTAGTACTCATGACAGGAAAAAAAGCAGACAATCCACTTATCAGTTTCTTCATTTCGTATTATGGAATGTATTCATTGCAATAATGATACTCCTCAAAGAAGTGTTTGAGACACAAAGGTTTCGTGCACCACGAACATGTTATAACAGCTAAATCACCACAAATGTGACATCGTGGTTCCGAATTATCTCCAAAACCAAACGTCACCGGATTGATGAACTCAGGGGGTGTTTTTTCTATGAACCCACTGTTGTACCATGCATATTTAAGCATATCAATATAACGTGGGGAAGACAGTTGATTGTGAACAAGTGACTGCAGTTTGATGATGTTATTCCTTAACTGCAGATTTATATCGCTACCAGAAAGAATTACTATAACTGAAAAATGCCGAACAAAATTTTTCCATATTCGAAAACCAAACACATCTAATGGTTGTATTTGTCCTGTTGTCCCTTTTGGAATAATTTTTAATACAATTTTTTTGCTAGGAGAAGTTACTACATCAACTACTTCTGAACAGTGTCCACTCCAGGAGTCGATTAAAAGCGCACTGTTGTCGCCAACATTCGGAAAATATATTTCGGTTAGCCACTGTTTGAAATGATCTGTCGAAAAAACGAAAGAAATATTTAATTTGATTTGGTTCGCAATATTTAATATGCCACAAGAATGTGTAATTTAAATATACTTCTCGCAAAAATTAAGGGAACAACAAAATTTTCGCAATTTTTTGGTGATTTTCAACAGGCTGTATTTCAGTGAAAAATGGTCGTGCAAGAAATAAAAAAACAAAGCTTTTGAAGCTTGAAGACTCTAGTTTTTGAATTTTTTGGTTAAAAATTTTTCGAAGCACTATTAGCCATGCAATCCTTGGATAAAGCACGAAGAAAAAATTTTCAAAATTTTTTACATTTTTTCTTTCGCTCTACGGGCATGGAAAAATTTTTCCGAGCTAAACCAATGCATAAGTCGCATAGCCTGTTTATTCAGCTTCAAGATGCTTTTTTTTAAACCTCGATACGACCATTTGTCTTCGAGATATCGAATTTTGGATGCCAAAGGATCCTTTTTCACTCAACTGCCGATATCTCTGGAACTACTGGTCGCACAGCGAGCCGAAGGGCAGTTTCTTTTTCTGCGGAAGATTTCCTACAAAAATCTGTCAAGGTTGATGTCAAAAAAAATTTTTTTCCACCTGTAGCGTTGACGTGAAAAAAGAGCAAAAAATGCCATTTTGCCTTTTTTTGGATAATCGACTGTATCTTCGTCAATATTGGGGGAGGAGCTTAAGTTAGAAGAAAATTTTACAGCCTAATGTACCCCAAAGGTCCCCCTAAATCGGTAGATCGATCGGTTCAGCGGTTTTCCTGGACCGATTGATTGAAATTTTGACAAAATTAAGAGAACAAGGTTCCTTAAGAAACAAAAACCTTGTTCCCTTGATTTTTTTAAAATTTCAATCAATCGGTCCAGGAAAACCGCTGAACCGATCGATCTACCGATTTAGGGGGACCTTTGGGGTACATTAGGCTGTAAAATTTTCTTCTAACCTAAGGTCCTCCCCCAATATTGACGAAGATACAGTCGATTATCCAAAAAAAGGCAAAATGGCATTTTTTGCTCTTTTTTCACGTTAACGCTACAGGTGGAAAAAATTTTTTTTTGACATCAACCTTGACAGATTTTTGTAGGAAATCTTCCGCAGAAAAAGAAACTGCCCTTCGGCTCGCTGTGCGACCAGTAGTTCCAGAGATATCGGCAGTTGAGTGAAAAAGGATCCTTTGGCATTCAAAATTCGATATCTCGAAGACAAATGGTCGTATCGAGGTTTAAAAAAAAGCATCTTGAAGCTGAATAAACAGGCTATGCGACCTATGCATTGGTTTAGCTCGGAAAAATTTTTCCATGCCCGTAGAGCGAAGAAAAAAATTTAAAAAATTTTGAAAATTTTTTCTTCGTGCTTTATCCAAGGATTGCATGGCTAATAGTGCTTCGAAAAATTTTTAACCAAAAAATTCAAAAACTAGAGTCTTCAAGCTTCAAAAGCTTTGTTTTTTTATTTCTTGCACGACCATTTTTCACTGAAATACAGCCTGTTGAAAATCACCAAAAAATTGCGAAAATTTTGTTGTTCCCTTAATTTTTGCGAGAAGTGTAATTCTTACCTGATGTCAACTTTCCAGATTTCGATGCCGAAACAAAAACGTTTGTGGGTTTGAACAACGTTTTTTCTACGCGTGGGCCAAAATCACCACCGATTTCTTTTAATACAAGATATAACGGTGAAAGTAATTTTCCATCGGCGGATATTGTTGGTTGAATCGTATAAGAATGAGTTGTTGAAGACATCGATTGAACAACGCATTCAATTTCTTTTGATCCTTGGTTTGCAAGAGTGCGACCAGAATGCATTTCAAATTGAAATCCACTTTGATCTGAATTGTAAACGTTTTCGAGACCAAGGTCGTTGATAACAGATTTAATGTTATTTGTAAACTCTTCAGCCGTTTTTTAAGATTTTTTGAGTCTTCCAAAGTTTTCCGGGTAATAAATTTTGTTATTTTCCGAGACGTAATGCGATGTGCTCTTTTGAACTTGTTCACCCATTCTTTTGACGCTTTGAATCGTGCATCGGAATTCATGAAATTTTTATGTGCGGTCAAAGCCCATCATCGCAAATCAATATCGTGTTCTATCTTGCCACATTCAGTTGCTTCAAGGAAGCGGTTTAAAGTATATTGAGATATTTAATTAAATTTTTCTTTAAAAGTCCCACCTTTATTGATTTGATGAGCCCAACGCTTCAATTGTGTTTTAGAAATTACTTTTTTAAAACGATGTGCAACTATACGAATATTTAAATTTTTTGTTTTTCCACTTCTCCAAAACTCCACAGCTTTCTTCTTGTAATCGAATGAAATCTCATCTTCATTTTTTGTACATTGAGAGTCATCTGCCTCATCAGATGAAATTGAATCCCATTCCAATTCACTGTCTTCTATACTTTCAGGCTCATGGTGTTTGAATTGTTCTTGAAATTCTAAACTTTCATCTTCTTCAATTTCGATTCGAATGTATGTGTTTATGCTTTCAATTAAAAACTCTTTAATTGTATCCGCTAATTTCATTTCATTCTCATTCACTGGTGTTTCGGGAAAATTCATCATCATAAAATAAGTCGACAAAATATTTATGACAATCACGGGATTGATATACATTTTTGAAAAAGTTCACAGTATTCAATACGTTCTTAATAATGCACTCCTATAACCAGAGAACTTTAATGAACGGAAACCGTCAATACTAACTTAAATGTGGCAAGAGTCAGTTTATATAGAGCCTCATTATTTACTGATATGACGGTATTAAACATCTCAGACAGGATATCATGAAAAAATAAAACGTATTTCAAACAGTCGACCTCACAGTTTGATTACGATAAGAACATGTAATCAGTCTATATCTATAAAAAATTTCGCGTTCGAAAAAATAACTTTCCGATTCCATAACCTCTTGAGACGTAAAAAACAAATGTAGATTGATATCATTAAATGTGGAGTCGGAACAATTGCGTTTTATTATAAAACGATAGAGAAAGATGTGTAAGAAAACCCGTTTATTTATGAAAATAAAAAACAAAAAAATTCTATATAATTTCCGACTACATAATATTGCAGAGCACTGGAAAATGAACAACTTTGCTATTTAAAGTTTTGCCGTATCTATTTTTGTTTCAAAGATATCAGCGAAAAACGAAAAAACCACCGATTTTTGAGAATTAATTTCACCCCTTAAATATGCGAGTGGGCCGCTAATTTTTTGTGAGGGTTTATACTTTGGTGTGAACTACAAAATATAATTTTGTTGACTCAGGTTGTGGGGGTACAGTAAGGTGACCTTCCTTGGAAGTGTAGCAAGCAAGCTTGCGGCACTAAATTTTCTATAGTTCCTACGAACTAACCGCCGCGGTTACACTGCGGAAACATCGAACTTAAAAAATAACTCTAAGAGATCGTGACCGGCAATGAAAGGATATTCAGATTTACGGAACTTCGACATTTTATTAAGGTCATCGATAATAAGGACGTCAAACCATGAGTCGGTGGTGGCTGTGTGATATGTTGCTTCAGACTCCACAATATGTAACGCTCTGGATTGAAGAATATCGCGTAAGTATTTCGACTCAAAATGATCGCGCATAAGGTTACAATTTAGGTCTCCAGCAATGACTATATTTCTATAAGAGTGGGAGACACGGTCAAGCGCTGATAAAAAGTCGTGAAATAAGAGGCCTTTCGGCCTCCTGTACATCGAAGTGAACAAAAGAGATTGCGTTTGATGAAGACGAATGTCAATAATTGAAAATTCAGGAGAATTTGAGAACTGGCTTGGGGATGCAGCGAGCACATTTGTTTTGAGCGACTTATGGATGTAACAGGCAACGCCCTCACCTTCCTTGCCCTCGCGGTCATTTCGAATAATGAAATAATTATCCATATTTACAAGATCATCAGATATGTGGACATGGAGCCATGTTTCACAGACAGATATAATGTGAAACTTGCGAGCCTCGAAGAAGAGACGAATAACGTTTATATGGCCGAGAAGCGAATTTGCGTTGAATTGTGCTACTTTCAAATGATTCAGGACTGAGTCACTAGTGGTTCTTATAGATACTTTATTGGAAGAAACATTGGCAGTATAAGTGTCGGCCAGTCAATCCAACTTGAGAAGGTCGTCATCGGTGGTAATATTGATGATGGGTTCACCGTCTCCACGTCGGACTGCAATCTGACCTGATTGCACCCAGACATACTGGAAAGATGTCTGTTTGGCCTTCGCTTTAGTACGGCGTAGCAGACGATAAGTGTCAGGAGGTAGAAACTCGTTGATAAATACGTTTCCCTCCATGTCAATTTTAAAAACATCTTTGACGTTCAGAACCTTCTTTTTTTCTCGTTTTTTACACATAATAAAATCGCATACCCGAGGCGATTTGAGAGAAACGACGAACGACTGCTTAGCTGCAGGATCCTTATTCGGTTGATTGCTCGAACCAGCCACTGCTGTTTTATATAGCATTTTCCGTGCACTAAGGATGTCGATAGCTAGATCACTAACACCTAAGGCATCAAAGACCTTGGTGGTGACTTCAAGGGTCGAGTCAGTGAAGCCTGAAGGAACTCCTGACATAATTAAATCAGTCAAGCACTCAGCTGACTGAGAGAATGGTCTTAGACTTGTCAAAGCATGGCCGTTAAGCCCAATGGGAATGCAACTTGAGATGTCAATGATTTGCGATTTTAGTAAGAGATTATCACTCTTGATCTTGGCGGTTTCTTCTTTGGCGTACTTGGAGCATTCTTCGAGAGAGGAGATCCTGGAGATCAACATTTCTTGCGTGGCGGCTAGATCTGATATATGGCTTCTGAGCTCGACAATATTAAGTTCAACACCGGTTAAAGTCCCCTGGATTTGTTCGAGTTTTGAGTATGTAGAAGCACTCGATGCATTTAACTGCTGCTTGAGGTCATTTGTCGTAGCAGTTGACTCTAGTAATAGGCGCATGATGTCCTCGAGAGTCACCTTTGGTGAGCTCACATGCTCATGTAATAAAGAAACATTTCCCTTCGGTGGTGATCGCTGCGTGATTAAGTAGCGTTGCATGGCACAATGATCGCAGCGAAAACCGTTGGTGCTACTGGGTTGGGTGGTATCATACGCGAATTTGTCAGCTGCACATGCCGTGTGGAACAGCAAGCCACAATCTCCGGTACATTTGATTGTTTCTCCGGCTCTAGTGAGTCGAGTACACACCGTACACCGATTCGACATAGTAATTCAAATCAAAATAATTATCAGTGGCTAGCTTTTATTTGCACAACGCACACCGATCACGCATGCGCAGCCGTAACAATGGCAGGGCTGGAGAGAGGAATAGGAAGAACCAATAACACTTGACCGTGTTTGGTTCACACATACACTTGATAATATTGTTACAAAGGGTGAAATCACCCGTTTTGTCCCCTTTTAAATGATCTAGTAGTCATCATAGATAAAAGACGTTTATAAACCTCTTATGTCTTTAAAAAGAATAAGGTTGCTGCGTCAACCGATATTATTGTAAAAACAGTCAGTCTCTAGACTTTAAAAAGAGAGCTTGTGTCCAAATACATCTATTTTCTTTCTTAATATTCCTTGTTCGTGAGACTTCTTTGGTTCGGCGTTCGCTTAAATCGCACAGAGAACTCTTTGATTCTCTTAGATCTTTCGTAATTCCCCCCCGTTGTAACATTGGTGTCAGAAGCGGGATCTCTTCTGTGCCATTTGAGTGGATTTTGAGTGTAAAGAAGTAAACAAAAAAAAAATGCAAAGATCTCCTCTGACGAGAGCATCACGCGCGGAGCGACGAGCTGCCGGACGCGTTTCATCGTGCCAGCGTTCTCCTGAACCGGCGTTTCCTCCCGTTTCTCGTCGTTCGGAAGCTGAGGTTCAGCCCCAGCCCCAACTAGCTCTCGTGGCAGAGCTCATCCAGGGAAACCAAGATTTGCTGATGCGTCAGATTCAGCAGCAACAACAACATCAACAACAGCAACAACAACATCAACAACTGCTACAACAGCAGCAACAAGAACAGCAGAATCTTCTGCACGAACTCCTCTCGCAACAGCGTCAACAACAAGAAATCGTGTCCCAGGCGTTGATCGGGATCCTGCAAGGTGTGCAGAAGCTTCAGGAGCGGCCGCAGGAATTCCCGATACGCCCAGTTCCATCCCCAGGTAGAAGGACTTCTCTTCCTTCAGTTCCGGTCCCAGCACGGAGGACCTCCATTCATTCAATTCCGGATCAATCAAGGTCTGACGCTATTTATGGGGGAGGCGAAATTCCCCCTGTTGCTAAAAATTTTCCACCTGTTCATGTCTCGCGACAAGCTCAGGTTAGCTCTTTTCCGCGATGCCACGATGTTCCATCACGTGATATTTCGGAAGTAGTTGAGCCTCCTGTCACGTCGTCTCATCCTAGCGTAGATATTCAGGCAGAGTTCTTGGCCTTTTTAAAATCACGCGGAACTGTCAATGTTCTCCCTCCGCAAACTCAGAGCTCGTTCGGACTCAATCAGGTTTCTGTACCTCCCGCGAGTATTGTAGAGTTGCCCTCGAAACAATCGAATTTGAAGCCCGGTTCGTATGACGGTTCGTCTGCTTGGAGTCTATACGAACGTCAGTTTAACATGATTAGTAAGGTTAATGGTTGGAATCCGTCCCAGAAAGCAGCTAATTTGACAGCGTCTTTGTCTGGTCCGGCTTTGGTAGTTCTTGGATCGCTTTCAGATTCGGATTCTGAAAATTTCGACAGCATTTGTGCGGCTCTTAAACTCCGGTTTGGCGAAGAACATCTTTCCAAACTTTATTTTACTCAGTTTGAAAATAGACGTCAAGGGCCCAAGGAAGATTTAGCCTCTCTCGGAAATGACATCGAACGTCTCGCTCGACATTGTCTTACTGATTGTGCAGAAAAAGCTAGAGATCAGATAGCTCGGGCGAAATTCATTAATGCGATTCGGAATCCGGAGCTTCGGTATCATCTGAGGCTCGCAGCTCCAACTTCTCTACATGAAGCTATTATTAAGGGCTTAGAATTAGAAGCTATAAACGAGGCGGATTTAGGTTCGCGTCAACTTCATCGATTGAGCCAAGTTGAACCTTCAGAAAATTCTTCGTCCCGTCCTTCAGTCAATCAGCCTAGCTCAGATTCTCTTCCAGGAAGGAAAAATAGTGGTTTCTCTCGTTACGATAGATCAAACTCCAATCGACCTGTCTCAGAGTGCCAGTTTTGCGGCGTAAGAGGACATATCGCGATGAATTGTTTTAAACTCGACCGTCAGTTGAAGACTGCGGAAGATTCGTGGCGCAAAAATGCCTCCAAGAGGGCTCCCTCTAATCCGGTTTGGGCAGCACAACCTTCTGTTCCTCAGAATTCGGGAAACTAGCTACCGATGTTTCGAAAGGGCGGATATCATCGGTTTCTTCCAAGTTCCTTAGCCCTATTGCTTCACAGTTCGTGGTTAGAGGCCTGCGTCGTACCGGCCTATATGCTAAAGGTTCCGTTAACGGACTAAGTTGTTTGTGGGTGATAGATACTGGAGCCGAAATTTCCGTTGTTCGTCCTGATGTGATTTCGTCTCTTGCTTCAATTATTCCTTCTGTGTCTATTCGCACTGCTACCGGAGCAACTACCCCTGTAGTAGGTAAGATGGTCGTGCAGGTAACAGTAGCAGATTGTGTTCAATCCCCACATGAAGTTCTAGTAGCTGATATAGAAGATGAAGGCATTTTAGGCGTAGATTTTCTTTCCGCTCACAACTGCGTCATTTCTACCGGCGATTCGACTCTCTGTTCTGGTTACCGTAAAATCAACCTCGAAACGTTTTGAAAGATTGGGGTGAGTGGATTCCCTTATTTTTTTATCGTATCGCTCTGCAATTCATGATACTACCGGTTTTTCTCCAGCTATGATGTTGACAGGTCGGGATCTTCGACTTCCGTCGATTCGAGAAATTTTGATACATCGATTTCTTTGGCTTGAAGAGTGTTTCGGTTCTGCGCTTGAATGAAGTAGTGAGCGTTTGGTCGATCCTCTCTTATTTTTCTAACCCATATGTCAGTTTCTTTGAGTTTTTATAGATTTTTCCCGACGAATCTGCCGTCTTTGGCTGTTCCCGATGTTACCTCCAGCTGTACTGTTTGTCCGGTCTTAGCCTGGGTTCGCCGGATATTCAGATAAGATCGTTCCTTTTCTTTTGACTACATATTTAATTTATTTTATTCGTGTATTCTCCCAAATTCACTTGGTGAATTTGAATTGTTATACCACCACTCACATTTGTCCTCCAAACTCTAGGGTGTGCTGTTTTTTGAAGAAGTTTTGGATTCAGTCACCCGTTCCTTTTTCCTGTTTCCTGTGCCGGTTCTCGGAGGGAATCAACCTTTCCGTTGTCTAGGACTCAGAGTTTTCCCAGTTATGGTTTCCCGCCTTGTTGTACGAAGAGGAATGAATTTTCTTTTCGGCGACGATCCGGATGATTTTGATGTCTTCAAATTCATGAAGAACTCACTAACTCACCCTTAACACTTACCTTTATAAAACAAGGCACACAAATTTTGAAATTCAATTGAACGCTCAACTATCTGCTCAAGGTTTTCTGTGGTTTACCTTGAGACTGTGGGCAAATGCCAGATATTAAAAGGGGAGTCTTTTAATTTTTAGAGCCACAGCTCAAACTCACCTTCGAGCACTGACTGCTAGATCACATTTTTTTGTAATTGTTTATCTTTTCCGAGTCGGGTCGACTCTTTTCCTCGAGAGGGAGTAATGTTACAAAGGGTGAAATCACCCGTTTTGTCCCCTTTTAAATGATCTAGTAGTCATCATAGATAAAAGACGTTTATAAACCTCTTATGTCTTTAAAAAGAATAAGGTTGCTGCGTCAACCGATATTATTGTAAAAACAGTCAGTCTCTAGACTTTAAAAAGAGAGCTTGTGTCCAAATACATCTATTTTCTTTCTTAATATTCCTTGTTCGTGAGACTTCTTTGGCTCGGCGTTCGCTTAAATCGCACAGAGAACTCTTTGATTCTCTTAGATCTTTCGTAATTCCCCCCCGTTGTAACAATATGATAGTATTGTGAGTCCAACGCTCGAAAAAGAAAGCAGGTGGAGTAAGTGTATATATGTGACTACACCCACAAAACGAATGAGCACTATCACAACAACGGATAATACTGACTTGACACAGCTGAGACGAAAAAAATATACATATAAACACTCGCGAGCCAGCTGCTATGACAGTTATGACTAACACAACGAAGACGAATTGCATATATAAATGAACACACACGAGTCGGCGGTACACAATTGAGAGGCACAATAGACTAACGTCTCACTACGAGGAAATCAAAGCGATGAAAATGGAATTGCCTAGAATCCAAAATGTAAAATGCAATAGACGACGATACTGCACAACATGGACGGACATTCTACGGCTATGGAAACATACGGCTTCGACTTAAAAAGTTGTGCACTTCGAAGTAATTTTCGATACACGATACTGCGGATAACCGTGAAAAACACTAGGCTTCGATTTATACGTCAACCGTGAACAGTAGAGATTGATTGATTGATTGATTTTATTACTATGCCCTAACAAGCTGTGGGGCGAAGGCAGATTAACATAAAGTAGAAATATAGTTATAGTGATATTACATTTATAAATTAATGTAAAGTTAGCTTATAGGTAAATCTAGAGTAATTGATCGAGAAAAAAGATAAAATATAGAGAAACAAGTTGTTGACTTATGATACTAATAATAGATAGTTAATAATAGTTAAGTAATAGTACAACAGAGGACAACAGTAAGAGCTAGCTGATAGTTTAGTTATTATAGACAATAATGCTGCAAAATAGATAATCAAATAATCATTAAAGTAGAATTAGACGCTACGAAGCTTAAAACTATAATTCAGATCGTCGGAGATGATCAAAAAGTCTCGTTTTGAAAATATCTAACGAAGTAGATGAGGAAACTGATACAGGTAACGAATGCCACAAATAAGCGGCAGACAGGCGGAAAGAATGGCGGAAAGTAGCAGTGCGGTGTAAAGGAATGCGAAGAACGGAATGAAACTGGGGAAGTCGCAAGGAGCATCGGAGACCATCGTCGACAAGTTGAACCAGTTCAGCAAGGTAGCGAGGGGAATGCATCGACAGTATCTTATATGTCATAATGCCAAGAAAATATAAGCGACGGTTTCTCACGGATAACCATCCCAGACGCAGCCTAAACGGAGTGATGTGTTCATTTCGACGAATATCATAGATGAAACGAATGCAGCAATTGAGACGTTGAAGTTTAGTGTTAAGCTCGTCCATTAAGTCGTTGAACACTAAGCAACAGTAGTCGAGTTGCGGGAAGATGAGAGTAGAAATAAGTTTGATTCTAAGCTGCGTTGAGAGCGAGTTCTTGTGGTATTTCAGTTTGTGGAGAATAGAGTGGACCTTCTGCGGCAGATGAGCAATATGCCTATTTCACGAGAGATCAGACGAGAAGTGGACACCAAGGTTACGTGTGTCAGAGACAAAGGGTAAACGAGAATCGCCAATAGCGATAGGAGGAAGATTTTGCAGGTCAATAGTTCGTATGTAGGCTCTGCTACCAAGAATCAGTATTTTAAATTCACTGATGTTCAAGGCTAAACCATTCGTAGCAGCAAACTGTGAAACAACCATAACGTCGTATGCAATTTTAGTTAAGCCGTCATTGATTTCGGAGGGGGAGCAATGAAGATATATCTGTGTATCATCGGCAAAGATCATTCTGTATCTAAGGTTGATCATATGTAAGGTTAGTACCGATATGATTAATGAACAGGGAGAATAACAAAGGACCAAGAACAGATCCCTGTGGTACCCCCATTGATGTATCTAACCAAGCTGATCTACGCCCACACTGATCAACGACAGCCTGTGACCTCCCAGTGAGATATGATAAAAACCACGTGCAGGTTGCCTGTGAGAAACCAAGAGCTTTCAATTTCGTTAGAAGTAGCAGATGTGGCACGGTGTTGAAGGCCTTACTAAAATCGAAGAGCACCAGGATAGTCAGTTTTTTATTTTCGATGCCGAGTCTAATATCATCAGAAACTCTGAGTAGTGCGGTATGTGTACTGAATGTGGAACGAAAGCCAGACTGACGTGGATCAAGGATATCATTTCGTACTAAAAATCTCGTGATTTGGTCATGAATGAGCCGCTCGAATAACTTAGAAAATTCAGGTAGAATTGCAATGGGCTTTGTGTCCGACGGAGTACGAGGCGTCTTAACTTTTGATAGCGGCCGAAAGAGCGCTCTCTTCCACTGACTTGGAAAACGAGAGTGACGGATTGAAAAGTTGAAAATAGCCGCAAGATAAGACGATAGAGTTTGACGTGATTTCTAAACAAAATAGGGAGATGGAATCAGATCCAGAGCTTAGAGACAAAGCAAGAGAGAGAGGGAGAGATAGATAGATAGTTTAATATGCCCTAGCACGCTATGGGACAACATATAATACATAGATTTATGTAGAGGATATTCTTGATGAATAAATAATTGTACAGGTGTAATAACAATATTAAAACTACTTAAAACTAAAGTTAATTGAAATGCTTGAAAAGAACTGAATATGGAAATAACAAAATAATAAATATACATATATGGGAATCGAATACAGAGTAATATAGTATAATGTTAGGCTCATAGGACTGGAAATCAAAGAAGGATATTGCAATGATATATTGTTGATATACACAGACCAGAGCCAACTAAGAAGAAATCTATCATAAACGAATAAAATCAAGCAAAGCCCAGTCGAGTATGTTCGAATATCGTTCTGAATGTATATGTAGATGTTTGAATTTAATCATGAAGTATTTCTGAAGACGCATTTTAATATCGTTAAGTTATTTTGAACAACGATGGGTTTCGCAAAATTTCATTCGACTCTAGAAGCAACGTATAAGTTTGTATTTTTTACCTACTTAACAATAAGCCATGACTATGCTCGATATTTACCACACATGTTTCGTGTTCATGTAATCGTTCCCATCAGCAATAAAGAGACTCATTAGTACATGAATGTCATCCTTTTTTAATACGGAAAAGAATGGTGTGCGGCTGATACAATTTAATTAAAGTTTCTTACATAAAACTATCCTGGACTCGCATAATTATTTCGCGAGGTTTTGGAATTTGGAGAAAAAGGATTCGCAGAAATTAAAAGAATGGGTGGCTGATTGATTTCTGCATGCAGACTGAATCGATGAAAACAATACAACAAGTTTGGCATGACAGAAATTTTACTGAACTTTTAAACATTAGATACATCTAGCAAGAATATCAAGGTTTTGGATCAAGGATTCTGCTATAGGGGGGTTTCGTCGGACCAAAATATAAAGTCTCTGATGTATAGATCCATTTTAAGGGCTTTCATTCGCTTCAGTTACAATTGCTCATATTAGCAATTTGATGAGCGCAATGCTATGACACTTGTAATCTATGGAGTATTTTCTCAATAAATATTAGTTTTCATCGTCGAGTAATACAACCTTAGTAATGGGAGTCTCGGAGATGCAAGTGTAAACGGATTACTTGAGAGCAATAGTTGAGTTACTATGAATTTACGTTAATGTTATCAGTTTCAACTGGAGAGAAGGAAGGCTGATGGGATGAAACTACGCATTAGGGGACTCCATATCTTGAAACGAAAAAATGTCTGCAACTTTGAATAGAATCCATGACCCGGAACCCTTATATTCTCCTCGTTAGTAATTTGAATTTCATAGCAGGCAGTTTATTTTGTGTACTTAGTATTCTTTTTAGTGTGGACAGGTAAATTCGTCGTCTTAAACGACGTTCGTTAAGTTAGCAAATCTACTTACAAATATCAAAATGATGTCTTTTGGATAATTAGCCGTTAATGAACCGCTAGTTAGCCGTGTTAAAATTTATTTTGATAGAAAATCAATGGCCCTACAAGCTTTACAGAAAGATACCACAACTACTAATGAGATAACCATGAAGGGTTAAAAGTTGGTAATTTTTAATGGGACTGTAATTTGCCGCTAACTAGCCCCTAATGATCAGCTGTAGTATTAATTCAGTTGAAGTTAAAATTTTTGATAAAACTTGAGGGTTATGCCTACTTCATACTGAGATAGCATAACCACGAGAAGAATAAACTACTACCTATGGGTTGATAGTAGGGAATTGTGAAAATAACCAAAATTTTCCGCTAATTAGTCGCTAGTGATCCATAGAATTTTGAAATATATTGGGATATGAATTTTTCGCAGTTATCTAACTAGTAATTGTGCTATCTTTTTGTGAAGTTTGCACTAACAAGTAGAGGCGACGGGCCCTCGTTGTCACAAAGTACTAGTTGTCACAAGATTTATATCTCCGCCGCTAGATATCGGAACTAGCGGTGCCATAGATTAAAGTTGTAGTGTACTCTTTGCAACAAATTAATGTTGTTAACTAGAATATCGCATCATATTCGGCCTCGCAGTCATTTGAAAACTATTAGGTGATTCTTACTGCTTTCATTTGATATGTATATTTTTAATACTTGAATAGCGGGTCAGTAAGGTATGCACATTTTTAAACAAAATCACGGGATTTTCATCAACAATTTTTCCGTGGTTTTCTAAGCTCAGGTTTTCCGGATTTTCGAAGTCTGAATCGAATTTTTCATAGTATTTGGGGTTTTTGGAGTCTAGGTTAGCTGTTTTGTGGTTTCCAGGAAAAAATACAACGGAGAAAATAATTATCACTTAAAAATATACATTGAGTTTCGCATATCAAAACAAATACAAGAAAACAAAGGCGCTTTTTGACAAGTTGTCGTCATTTAACCTTTACTGTACACACGTCAAAATGATTCAATACGATACACACAGAGTGGATTACACCCCAACATCAAAACTGTGTCTAGATCAATACTTTTTCGTGTGCTGCTCCATAGAAAATTTACAATGTTTTTTGAACGTTTTAAGGAGGAATCATGATATGCTAACGATATTTTTCATTGTACCTCGGTGACAAAAAATTATCGGATAAAAAAACCGCTAGTAATCAGTTTTTTTTTTGTTTTTTTAGAAAAAAAATCATATCTCGTAGTTTATAATTTTTTTAAAAATTTTTTCAGGTTTTGAATTATGATACGTTTCCCTCTCAGAAAAAAAAGTTCCTACATGTGAGCTTCAAAAAAGGTATTCATTTCAGCATATGAAAGAAAACACGTGAAAAATGAAGCCTATAACAAGTAGAGTAATCAACGGTACTATCGAAAAAAAAAAAAAACTCCAAGCGTGGTAAATAATTTTTATTTTAGTTTTTAATGGAAATAATGAAAATATTCGAGTGCTCGAATTCGAATATTATACATTTTTTAAAAACCACACAATATCGTCAGTTAAACGTGAAAAAAAGATTTTGACTTCTCATAGTGATACTTACTATATTTCTTCGAAAAAACACTAAAAAGAAATACACAAAAATATTTTGTGAATTAGTTTTGCATATTTTGCGTAATTTTTCACAAAATAATTAATCGATACACACGGGGTCTCATTCACCCTAAGCAAAAAAATGGTATTTTCCGGATCAGATTTCAGGAGCAAATGACACCGAATGAGTGCCGGTAATGACTCTGACAATTAGTTGGTGGTAGTTGTTGATACATGGTGCTACAATGGTCATTTTCAACACACACAAACACGCGCGCACGCTTTGTTGACTTGCTTTGGATAAACCAAAAATTTTCTCTAGGTGCGCAAATGTTGGGTACCTCCTTTTGACCTAGAATAATGAAATTTGGAGAGAAGCAAAGTCTCACAGCATAAGCAAAGGATAAAATCCGAAAACAGTTCATTTGTAGTTATGTCACATAAAAAAAAATAATTAAGTTTGTACAGAATCCTCAGAACGCGAGTTCTACTCGCACTGATCCGGTTTTTTTTATATATCCTTTACCACAACTGATGATTTTGAACAGTTGCGAAATACATACCCACTAACCAACAGTGCCTAAAAAGTTCAATGCAAAATATTAATTTGATATTGCAAAACGAATGAGCCCCCTGGGAAAATTTGTAATTTTCCTTAACATTCGTCATCGGGGCTTGTCCGTTTAAATACTGAATTATGATATAAAGCTCGGGACTCACTTTAGTCCTGTCAGTAGGGATAAAAATGACCTTTGCCATACAAAAGGTGGTGCAGTACTAATTTTGAAATATGTCGTTTAGGTTTGTACTCTGGTGAAAAATTCACGTTTGTGACCTCGAGGAGTGGTCGCTCAGGCCGCCATCTTGGATGAAAGGTGCTAAAATCTGTTTTTTTCAATATAATACTTCAACAGTTGATCCTATGACTAAAAACGTTCAATACAAACTTGAAGAGAATAAAATTTCACACATTTTTTGTTTTAAGATTTTTTTTGTAAGTCTCACATGTATCGAGTTATAGCAGCGTAAGATGAAAATTTGTTTACAAGATCGTCAAATTAGTTTTTTCTTGGTAAATTTCGAAAGAACAACTAACATTACATTATTTTTACCGCTTTTCCACACCAAAATAATGGCACAATGTATTCCAAATGAAAAGCAAATTCAATCTTGCAACTTTACCCCCAACGAAGGATGCTACACGACATCATGCGTTTAGAACGTATCACCAGGTTTAGAAATGGTATGGAACCTAAAAAACTTGGCACCAACGGGCTTACTCCATTAACAATGACAAAGTGACCAGCACCCGAGACCTTATTGAATTTCATTTCATGCAAGTGCAAGAAAGGATGCGGTGGAGCATGTGGCTGCAGGAAAGCTGGGTTGAAGTGCTCTATTGTGTGCGGATTTTATAATGGTGAATTATGCGAGAATGCGCCAGAAGTTATCATCGAGAGTGAGAACGAAGATGAAACAATATCAATAGAAGCACAATTTTGTCTGGGTACAGACAATGAGTTAAAAGATGCCATTGAGGACGAAAACTATAACGAAGACATCAACATCAACCAACCCGGGCCGTCAAAAATGAGAAAAAAATGATATAATAATAATGATAAATGATATAATTGCGAACATAGATTAAACTTTCGGCTCAGGCGCTAATTTCGTTTTAAAAATCGCGAAACTGGGAATTTGGTGGATTAGGCCTACTGGGGATACCACAATAAAAAAATCGCGCCATTTACTCTACCTCATATTGGTATGGAAATGAGTTTTTAAAGTTATCATAATTAAAAATGAAAAATAATTGAAAATTGTAAAATTGACCATTTTGTAAACAAATTTTCATCGTTACGCTGCTATAACTCAAATGTCAATACATGTGTGACTTACAAATAAAATGTTAAAACAAAAAATATGTGAAATTTTGTTTTCTTCAAGTTCGCGTTGAACGTTTTTAGTCGTAGGATCAATCGTTGATGCATTATACTGAAAAAAAAAGATTTTTGCACCTTTCATCCAAGATGGCGGCCCAGGCGACCACTCCTCGAGGTCACAAACTTGGATTTTTCATCAGAGTACAAACCTAAACAACATGTTTCAAAATTGTTACTACACCACCTTTTGTAGGATAAAAATCCTCACTGACTGGACTACTTACCAGGGAACACATATCGCCACTTTATAAGCACGGATTGTTTCGGAATTCCGAACTTCATGCGCCACATTTCAACGTCACAAGCATTGTATATATCTCCAACAGACGATACTATTGTTCAGCACATAAATCATATATTAGTTAATCGTACAATTAAGGGATATCTTCCGATCATTTGTTCAAGTATTTTAGAAAAACACAATTTTGGAGCGTACTCCACTTCGATTTCATTACGTTTCATGGTCCGGAAATGTTCAGTGGGCTGTCGGGGGTGATTTCGGCCGCAAGAGATGATGTTTCGGACAGCTATATCGAGCTGGAACCGCCACATTCGGGAATCGACATATCTCCAATGAAATAAATAAGGGCTAATTCAAGGCTAATTGAATTGCTCTATTTTCGAATTAATTAATCGAGGTTTGAGAAAAAAAAAAATTCGGCGGTGCCACCTCAAGATAAATTCGGAACCACCACCACAAAAACAACGGGAACAAAGTGAGATTTTGAAAAAGTTTTGAGACTAGAATTAAAGCCTACTTAAAGGCTCATTAAATATCCTATCTTCAAATTAATTGCTTGAGGTTTTTGAAACAAAAATCCTTAGTGGTGCCACCTTGCGATAAACCTGGAATCACCATGTCAAAAACAACGAAATAAAAAAAAATAATTCGTAAAACCATTCTGGCCAAAGTTAAAGGCTCATTAAAGCTTATAGGAATCCTCGATTAAAACATTTTTTGAATGCTACCCTTAGGCGTGAACACCTCCCCGAACTCGAAACATCAGTGTAACTGTTGGAGGGAACAAGTTAGAGGGTTCCGAAATCTTTAAAAAAAGCTGCTCCCCCCCCCCCCCCCCGACTTGCTCAAAACAATTTGAAAAAATCATAGATTAAAGAGCTATTTATGAGCTCTGCAGTGCCATAAACTGCGATTTTCGAGCTCGTCTCTGTTACGAAAAAATCAATTTTAAAAAGTGGGGCGGTGGACAGCTTACCGGAAAACTAGCCCGCCCAGGGTAAAAAAATCTTTTTTAATTATTTTAACCACGTAAGAGTTAGAAGCTAATTAGGAGGCCCTGATGTACGTTGGAAATAATGTCGTAGAACCAAACTCTATAGATATATACACGCCCAATCGCAAAGAGAAAAACAAAAAATTAAAAATGATGAGTACTGGTATGTTGAGTCATTTAAGAGCTTTTGAATACCGGTGGTGACAAGTTTTATTTTCAACCCATGGTGACAAACAGCAAAAAACTACCCTTAAATTCATCGCAGGAAATTCTGTTTTACGGCAAGACGTTCAGCGATTTAACAGCTAATAGGATATGCATAATTTAATTTTTGAGCTATCCCCCCCCCCCCCCCCCCCCCCCCCCGACCTGGCCATGCTCAAATTTGTTTTCGATCATTAGAAAACTATCCTTGTAATTTATCGCAGCGAATTATTTTTTCAGCAAAATATTGAGTGATTTGAGAGTTTACAGGGTGTGCATGATTCGATTTTTAAGCTACTCCCCCCCAACCTCGCCCTGCTCCGATTTTTTTTCGATCATCAGAGAACAACCCTTAAAATTCATCGCAGCAAATTCTTTTTGAGCTAACAGGATATGCATGATTCGATTTTATGTTTTGTTTTCAACGCTGTATGAGGTAGATCGGCATATTCAAGCGTGTCCTGCCGTTATTGAAAGATCGAAAATCATATGTACGAGTTGACCGCTGGGAAAGTAGATGAATTTTAGGAATTTGTATCTTGACAACCGATCATTCAATTCGATTGGGATTCATTTTATTGAAAAGTATGTAAATTGGGCTTAATTTAAATTTTTTTAAATTTTCAACAGAATCTATTGATGAGAAGCAATACTATTGACAAAAATGTCAACTATTTCGCTAGGTAACATATCTTGCGGTTCCTACGATTCATGACATGTCACCGAGCGAAATTTACTGTCAATAACAATCCTTCCAATTAATCGATTATATACAAATGATGCTCAACCTATACACTTTTAAATAAACAAGAAAAAAACAACGAATCGAATAATTGGTTGCCGAGATGTAAGTTCCCAAAATTCACCCACTTCTTCAGCAGCTAGTATGATGACAATGAGTGAATATATGCGTAATCCTTGAAAATAGAACGGCTATTTTATTGGTATTTAAACAAAATACGAACGAACATTAAATCAATTTGTACATACACTCATGAGGTGGATGATTTATTCAAATCCAGAGGAAAATCTGGTTTCCATGTTCATTGGCAACGAATATGAGCAGGCGGTAAAAGATTAAGTAAGGTGTAGAAGATATAAAACTTGACGTACCCTAACAATACTTCAATCGGTATGTCAGCTGAAGCAATTGTGGCTCAAAAATCGAATTATGCATAACCTATATAAAAAAAATTAGCTGCGGTGAATTTTAAGGGAAGTTTTTTTTCTGTTTGTCACTAAGGGTTGAAAATTAAAAATTGTCACCACCGGTATTCAAAAGCTCTTAAATCTCTTAAACCTCTTAAAAACATGCCAGCACTCATCATTTTTAATTATAATTTTTTTTTTGTCTTATCGTCGCGATTGGACGTGAATATATCCATAGGGGTTGTTCTATGACATTATTTACAACGTATATCAGGAGCTCCTAATTAGCTCCTAAAACTCACGTGATCAAAATAATTAATAAAGTTTTACTTTTTACCCTGGGTGAGCTAATTTTCCGGTAAGCCCCCCCCCCCCCCCCTTCCTCCTCACCAACGTTTTAAAATTAATCTTCTCGTAACAGAGATGAGCCCAAAAATTTACGGTTACGGCATTGCAGAGCTCATAAATAGCTCTTTAACTTAGGAATTTTTCAAGTTTTGTTGAGCAAGTGGGGGGGGGGGGGTCAGCTTTACGGAGGTGGTTCCGAAAGGCGTCAAAGTCGTTCTCGAATTAAAGGCTCTCGATACGCTGCCCATGCGATTTAAATGCTCCACCCCCAAGGGGGAAAACCACCCCCGAACTCGGAAAATCGGTGTGACTCTTTAATGGAACACGTTACACGGTTCCCACAGGTGTCAAAACTACTCCAGAATTAAAGGCTCCAGATCACCGCCTGTGTGTATTAAATACTCCGCCCGTAAAGGGGGGAACCACCCACGAACTCGAAAAAACGGTGTAACTGTCGGACGGAGGAAGTCAGAGTGTTTCGAAAAGCTACTTTATTGCCATTAGTAACCACGAAACACAAATACAATTCACCATCTAACAAAACAGATTTAGATTGATTCCTGGTTCTGTCCATAAGAGTATCCTGGTGCATCGGTATGCAGTGTTATTGGAATAGGTGTCGATACTTTTGAAAATTGCTTATCGCTCACAAATTTGTTGCACCAATATGTTTCGCTTTTTTCTACATCAGAAATCGATAATTATGGTCATTTCAGGCACATTTTGAATATATATTATCAATTGTCTACAAATTGTAAATATAGTTCCATAGAATTGAAGTGATTCGTCGAATCGATATTAGTTGTGCGTAGAATTATCGATGAATTATTATTAATATTTACACCATTGAAGATTTTCAATATTTTGAAAATGTGATTCAAATTATTCAATTTTAAATCAAATTGTGAGTAATAAATTGCTTACGTTGAATCTCCCTTTTTCAGATAATTCATCAATCAGTCAAGAAGAAATGAAATTTTTTTCAATCATTCTACTAGTTGGAAAGTCTATTACTAATTTTTCTGAAAACTGGTCGATTAATGAGGAATATTTTGCCAATCATTCACAAAATGAGTAATGCGAGATGGGAAATTGCAAATTAGTATAGAAATAGACATTTAATAAAAAATGAATTGCTAATAATTTAAAAAATTAGTAATGTGAAAGTCGGAATTGCTAGTTTTCGTAAAAATGCTCAATTAATAAAGAATAATTTGCGAATTATCCTAAGAAAATTCGAATCCGAGGGTGGATCACCTCGTTGCGGGTGGAGTATTTAATTTGCACCAGCCGTGTTTGGGAGCCTTTAAGGGGTTAGGTGGGTTTCAAAAGCTCAAAATAGGTACATTTTTATGAATTTTTTTTTATTTAATCAAAAGAATATTTCATTCCATCAATTTAACACATAAAAGATACATATTTTATAAGTAGTTTGTGAAATTTTCATTGAAAAATATTGAAATTTAAGGCGTGGACACGTCGTCTGCTGTGACCCCTCAAAAAAAAGTTCTCTCGGCGTAGTCAGGATAACTCATGACAGATTCATCTGAAATGCAAAAACCAAAAATTTTCTGTTAGTAGATGCTTAAAACTCGTGCTTGGACGAAGGAAAAAAAAAAAACAAAAATTACATTTTTGGCGGCGTTGAAATCAAAAAACCCTTATTTTGAGTAAAATTTGCACTCTTCATGGCCTTGAAAAATTACTTGGAATAGAAAAAAAAAAGTTCCTTGGTTCAAGCACGAGATAATGTTATTTTGAAGAAGTATGCAAAATTTGAAAGAGATCGGTTCATATGTTTTCCAGAAATCGTGACTACCGATTTCAAAAATGTAGTTTCGAGAAAAACACGATTGAAGATTTACATTGAAATAACATGTAAATAATCGTACTTACACCATATAATGATGCAAACCCACGTTTTTCCACCTGCCATCACCTGACACGGTAACATCTGTCGTATCTTCAACATTATTTTCATCACACGTTAATTTTTTTCTTGATTTGCAGCAGACAACAAAATTGATTCGGCAACAGTTATGACGCACTCATGTATTTTATCAACATAAAAATTGTACGTTGATGCATTCAAAAATTAGGAACTTATATCCATCAAACCACAGAATTTTTTACATCCGGCAAGTCCTGAGCCTAGTATTCGCATCACAAAAATAAACGAACAATAGCTAAGCAGCTGCCTCGATATACCTGCCTCCATATACCTGCGTCACGCTCGGTTATAGCCTGATGGGTGAAACATCCGAAGGCTATATCTCTTGGAATATGACTCGGATCGTTTTGAAATTTTAAAGAAATATTCTCAACATATTCAATTATAAGCAAAGCAAAAAAAAAAATTCGATTTTTTGAAATTTTGAAACCCACCTAACCCCTTAATTCCAGAGTAATTTGATACCTGTCGAGTTCGAGGGTGGTTCCCCCTTTGGGGATGGGCATTTATAATTTGCATAGGCAGTATATTGAGAGCCTTCCATTCCAGAGTTATTTTGACGCCTCTTGGAACCGTGTAACTTGTTCCACCAATGAATTACATAATTTTTTCGAGTTTGGCAGTAGCCCCCGAGGGTGGAGCATTCAATTCGCACGGGCAATGCATCGAGAGCCTTAAATTCCGAAGTCATTTTGAAGCTTCTTGGAACTCTAACTTTGTCAAACAGCTACACCGGCTTTTAGAATTCGGGGAGCGGGGGTCTCGCCTAGCGGTGGCTTTCAAAAAATGTTTCATTAATGGACTCCTAGAGCCTTTAATGAGTGTTTAATTCTGGCGAGAACACTTGTTCGAAAATTGTTTTTCGATACAGTTGTTTTCGGCATGGCGATTCCAGGTTTATCTCGAGGTGGCACCGCCACAGGTTCTTTTCAAAAAGCGCGGAGCATTTATCTTGAAAATAGAGCATTCAAGTAGCCTTTATTTAGCCCTCAATTATTCTATAGGAGATATATCGATTTTCGAATGTGGCGGTTCCAGCTTGATATAACTGTTTCGGACTGGACTGTGGGGTTTTCGTAGAGCTCATAAGAAGCATATATTCCTGGAGCGCACTCTACTTTGATTCCGTTACATGTCGCATTCCGGGGATGTTCGGTGAGCTGTCGGGGGTGCTTTCGGCCGCAAGGAACGGTTTTTCGAACTTGACTGACGGGTTTTCAGAGAGCACATAAAAAGCACAGTGCGCCTTTCACTTCGATTAGGTAATGTGTTCAGTCATCGGGGTGCTGGGTTCGGTACAACTGAAACCCCTCCGGAAATTGATGATTCCAACTATACAGTTTGAGCACAAAAATCGCGTATTGGGCAAAAAAATTACATATTAATAGCACAAAATTTTGCTGTCAATAGAAGTTTGTTTCCCTATGGAGCGGGTACCAGCTTGACTGATCTTAATAAGCAGACTGAAGAATGAAAAATAATACTTTTATTGTTGTTTGACCGTTGACTGATGACTACTATAAGTAATCATAACCACACAATCTCAATTTGCCACTGGATGCAAAAGATTTTGACAGCTCTTATGCAGCAACCGTCTCGAGTAAGTTGGCTTCGTAGATACAGGCGAGAATATTATCGCTGACCAATAAAGTTCAATTATCTTGTGCATGCGCAATCAATCTCTCAACCTGCTAACTTTCACCATTTCCTCTCGGTATAAAAGGTGGCCACTCGTCAACAAAATCCGGGAAGTCAGGGATTCGTCAGATTTTAAATGATTCAGAGAACTGAGTGACGTTATGGAAGGAGACAGAATAAAGTTACCCTTGTGGACGACAGCCAAATTCTAAGAATAATTCCTCTGCCACGTTCAGGTCTCCATAACTATCAAACAAATCATAGACATGTTTTTGCTAACGATTTGTTCGAAGCTTTATTCGTTAAATACCTAAACTGGCAATACTAGTTCAAATTTCCAGAATTCCCTGACGCTTCCTTGATCTCTACAATCTTCAGATTCAGAACCCTATGCTGATTTATGTATCCACGAGAATCTCATAAGAGTTACAGAACTTGAGGAAACATAATTAATTATCAACCTGAAATTGGTATTTATAAATGGCTAAAAGTGCATTGTTAAATTAATGGGCATATAACATTACAAACTTCAACCTTCTAAGTTTTCCACGTTTTTTCACACAGTAGATGCCCAGAAAATTTAACTTTAAGGAACTATTTCTACATATTCAGTACAAATTTTAATGAGGTCTTGCATCTGTGTAAATCACTGACTTGCAGGACTTGTTAAACAAGTTTGGTAGTTGAAAATAAATACTCTTTCGGCAATTTTATTATGAGATGGTCGCAGATGTTTATTAGAGTATTACAATCGTGAGCTACGATTACCTCGAACATGCAACCGATAAAAAAAAAACATTATAAATAAGTGCTCAGATAACGGTTTTTCATTTTGATTCACTGTAAAACGATGAGATGTCCAGTATGTTGATTGGAATTCACTCTTTGATGAGTTATTTTATTCAGAAGACCATTCTCTACTATCTCACTACATCAGTTTTATTCTATATCAAATTGGCATTGCTAAATATTTGATTTTCCAAAACTACACTGATAATGATTTTAATCAACAAATAGTATTATTGAATTTACCACAGAAAGAGAAAAATATCTGTTTCTCTGAATTTGTAATAAATAGTTTACCAAACTAAATAAGAGATTGGACGCTTTCCTTCAAGCTGACACAAAGCGACAGAGTGTTATAGCCAAATGCACTCCGGCACAGTGTAGGGGTGCTGTTGAAACAGCTTTTGAGCTGTGTCAACTGAGTGTAACTTGCTGTTTTTGGAACGCACCATGTCAGACACTGTGTCGTACTGTGCTGACAGATTCCATTAACAAAAAGCTCCCACAGAGAGTTGAAATTGAGCAGGGCTACTGAATTTTTCAGTTCTGGAATAGTTAAAAAAAAAAAAAAAAAAAAATGCAAGTTCTTTTCCATGATATTGGTATCTTTTTCTTTTGCAAGTTTAGGGTAAACACGTATGGATGTAATAATTTGACAAAAACTCAGTATGTGACCAGCTTGCAACAAAATTATCAAAAAATACTTATTCGTTATCAATTTTAAAACCTCTTCAAGTTTCAGCATCGAGGAAAAGTTCTGCATTCATACCTGTCATGTAGTTATCAGGTATCTTGATCTTGACTTTGGTGTTCAAATCCATACATTTCTCTTCTAAATCAGAGGTAATACCTAATTCAAGTACTTCAAGTTTTTGCATCTGTGCTTTGCGCTTTGTTCTCTTCTTTGTTTGTTTGTTTGATTTTTTTTTCGATTCAACCCCGCAGCCAATCTGATGTTTAACAGATTCCAACATCTCCTCAGAATTATATTTTGCATGCCCATTACTACTATCACCATTGTCATCATTATCAGTAACATTGTTTTGCTCGTCATTAAAGTACATGACTGAATCGTCAATGTAATTCTCTGACAATTGGCACTCTAGCATCCCTTCTTCTTGACTTTGCTCTTCCTTTGGAAAATCCATAGTCTTTTCGACATAATTCAAATCGACGCGCCCCATTTGCACACTTGGTTTTGTCTCGGTAATCAAATTGCGGAGTGAACTTTGCGCCTGATTAGTTTTTTCAAAAAAATCACTGCACTGATCAAGCTGTACGCAACAGTCTAAGCACACCGCAAGCGGTAGGGTGTCGTTGATCACAACCTGCGAAAATAAGTCATGTCAGAACATGGCAAACAGGGAATGGGTATTGAAAAAAAAAATGTAAGTAATTTGATTCTACTTTTACTTTTAACATTGCTTTGCTTTTTCCCTCAACACTTGGCTTTTTTGTTTCACATTATCGAGGATAGCCGAAATACATAGTATCGAAGTTAGTAATGTTATTGCAACAACGCATGCCAGGAAAAACCAATAACTGCAACTTGAGAATACTTTGAAATTCTGCGAACGAGAGTAAAGCAAAATATACTGTAATTTTTATAACTTGACAAATGGAAAGTGTATCTTCAATTGGAAAATAGTGTTGTTTTCCCCATTCTTACATGTTACATTGACGTTACTAACTTCAGCTTTATCTAAGTAGAATTTAACTACAAAGTACCTGAATTTGAAGACACTTCAATATCTTCAACTCGATTCCCAACTTCTGACCTTCAGCGTCGTAAATACCAATAAGCTTGTCCTTAGCTTCGGCACAGAGTCGACACAAATCAGCACCAGACATTATTATTCAAATCAAGTCCTTAGTCTCGACGTTGGACGATGGCAGAGAATTTGTTGAACTGAAGCGATATTTAAGTGGTTATTATATCACCCAGAGAACTGTCAAACTGTCATAGAAAACCGCATTATTTGCGGTTAGAACAGGCAAACACGTTGAAAATCCTGTTGTAAACAAAAGACGATCGGAGACGCTGCTGGTGCTCTCACCGTTCCTGGACCACGCCAACTATCCATTTTGCTACTCACGATTAGCGAATGGATTTTTTCTTTCAACTATATTCGTTGTAACGACAGTCACAGACAATTATTTAAACAATGGCATAGGACAACGTACTATATTTCATAATTACAGCTGCACTTGAAATACCGTCAATCCGGAAGCGAGTTTCTAACGACATCATGAAGATTCGGGCTATGTTTACACGACAAAGACTTGCGGTGCGTTCCGAAATTAGCTGACAGTCACTGTTGCCAAGTGCCAAGTAAAATACATCACTATATCAGTATTCAAAAATCTCTTAAATATTACAAACTCGGAAACAAGGAGGATTAGGTAGAGCGGAAGGTTCGCGAGTGAGTGTGAGTATAAAAGCATATACCACACGCGAATACGTGTTGGTGTGGATGTTGGTGTTTTCAATGTGCTGAGCAAGCCAGGTAGCATCTCATGTAGCATCCGATCATGCAAGACCATGGTCGGCAGCACTTTGCGGCCGAATTATGCAAGGTTGATGCATGTTTCTGTGGAACAGGTGATCTTGCAGATAAACCATACGGATCTGTCGTAGGGATGGGCAAATGAGGAAAAAATATCGATATATATCGTATCGATGTTTTTCAAATATATCGATAAGTATTGACTAAATATATCGATATGTTGATATATCGATATTGTCTGTGCAATAAGCGATTATCTATAAAAATTGCCGAAATATTCGAAATTTTAAAGCAAATACACATCTGGTGGTTTTGACATCAGTTTTATTATTTGAATATACAGAAAAGCCAAGAAAAATCAACATCATCAACACAACAAAAATACATTATTCATTCATACCAATATTTGTCTGATATTGACATCAGGAGCACTCTTTGTTTGGTGTGCTCCCCTGTTAATCTGCTCCTTTCATTCGGTACAGCCAAATTCACCACTGAAGCAACCCTTTCAGATGACACTGAAGAAGCTTGGCAAATCATATATTTTAGAGAGATATCCGAGAGAACCGGCGTGAAATGACGACAATTTATCCAGAACTTTATTGGATCAGATTTTCTTTCTAAAAGTGGTTGGTCCAAATACTGCTTCAGTTCATTGGGGACACAGCCACTGCTTGGAACCTCTGACGTAGCTATGTTCAGATTTAATAATTTCTCATGTCAAAGTTGACTAACTATTGCAATTTTAATTTGGATCTTTTGAGACTTACATCAACACTGGTGTCATCAAAGTTTACCGACGCAACATCTATAGTATCATTCCTGAACTTTTCGGTTTTCGATGAATTTTGTATGTTTACCATTTGCAAATAAGCATAATGGTGCTTCACTTTTAAATGTGTTGCCAAATTTGTTGTGTTTCCACAAGTTTTATACGTTTTGCCGCACAAGTTGCAAGAAACAGGTACGTTGTTCCCTTTTTTTTTTAAAGAACTTCCATACAGCAGACATGACTTTTTATCATTAACAGATTAACACAATTCCCACAAAAAATAACAATGAGCTACGCTAAGCTTACTCGCAGCACAATAAACAACGTACGTACCAACACACACACGCAGTAAGCGCAGTGATACCAACCAAACCAACAAGCAGTGTCATTGTCATAGACAAGCAGGTCATAGACTGTAATTTTTATTTGTGTTTTACTGCACTGCCTATTTACTCTTTTTCTAAATTTAAAACATCAGACTTGTAAAAAGTCAAATACATGATGTGACGCAAAAGCAGACAGCAGAACTTTGAAAAATATATCGATTTTGATATCTAAAAATAAATATCGAAAGTCGATATATCGCGGGAAAAAAATATCGCTGATTTATATCGATTATTTTCTGATAAAATATCGATATTTTGATATATCGATATTTTTTACCCAAGCCTAATCTGTCGAATGACACTCGCTACAATATATTAAAGTGTTGAGTGAAAACGTGTTCATCATACCTACCAAAAATGGTACACGAATGTGGGGTGCAGGGCTGCAAGAAAAACTCCCGTATGTACCCACGTCACACATATTTTTATACTCCGCGAGATCCGAAAATGTAAGTATTCAACGACGAATGACATAACCTACTCCAGTTCACTCGATCGCGCTTTGTTTTTTAATACAGCAGTATGTACTGCTTTAGTAATCTATTTTGTGTACAATACAGACGTGCAAAATGGCTATCATTTGCTGGTGTTGGAAAACCTGATGAAACATGAATTGCATATGGGTCAAATCTCATTCAGAAGCTAGGTTCTTGCGACGAGAATTGAAAGAAGAAAGCAAAATATAGACTGCGGCTCAGCCTCAGCAGAGATAAAAAAATTAAGAAATTTAGAGCCAAAAAAAAATAAGAATAAATAGAGGTTAATAAGAAGACAAGATTAATTCTGTAAATATTGTAAATACCAAAACTGTAGATAGTGTAAATAACGTAGATATTGAAACGGACTCGCGTTTCAAAATAACATGTGGGTTTGTGAGCTTAGTTAGCAAATCAATCAAAGGCGAAAATTAAATGTTGAAAGAAACTGCTTTTAATGCAAGTGAATGTTTTCAGTTTAACATCCGGAACAAGACTGTTTTTACAGTAATACCGGTTGACGCAGCAACCTTATTTGTTTTATGGCATTTGAAATATTACGTGTCTTTTATCTGTGATGACTACTAGATCGTTAGAGAGGGGAATAGAACGGCGGGTTACTGACTCGTCCCCCAACTCACCAGAGGCGCTGCGAAACTTGCTACGAAATTATACATGGGCGCCTTATAGCACCTTCCACTATACCTAATCCTCTTTGCTCAAAAATCTGTAGTATTCGATAAAACATTGACAATCTGTACAATAATTAGATTGCGAAAGAAAACTCGTACATCGACAGAGAAAAACTGTAGTAATTTGTTTGTTACAAATATTTTTTATTTCTTGAAAAACTCTCTTTTGCACTTATGTAAAATCCCCAACTACAAAATCCTATCAGTAAAAATGCCTAAGGTAATGTGAACTAGCGGCTGTCGGCAACAAAAACTGTAACAAGACGTTTTCGGATATTATTCGAGTTTCGTCGATGGATCTGACAGAAAATCGTTACACCAGTTCTAATAGTTCAATCGCTAATTCACCAATCGTTATCCTCTGCGGACGATCTTCTTCGAATTGATTCCGAATGATGGGACGCTGTCCTCGTGGTGCTGTGACGTTGGAGCAGTAGTCCCTGAAAATTCAAAAAGTTAGCAGCTGGAATTCGTTGACGAAAGTACAGCTAGACGCACAATCAGTTTTTTATCACCAAATCGAATCGCAAAAAAGTTTTGGATCACCAAATTGTAACATCCGACCGGAACGTCCGTATATTTTATCGATTATCATTATTATATATCACTTTTATCAGCTAACCGAACTTGAAGTATGAGAATCTTGTAACCAGAAGGTATCAAAACAACGGTCTAACTATTTGAAATATTCCTAGATGGTAATAACTGAAATTCATTAACCAGAGTTACGACATCTTCGGACTCCAAAGAGCTATAATATTATTGTACATTATTACATATTATTATTATATCAACACCATTATATCCAATTATAACATAACACTCAACAATGCCATTTGCGCATTCGGAGCTAAGAGCTACACTCATTGCTACACTATAAGCAACCTACGCTATACCATATCGCCTGGAGAATAAAGGACTGTAAAACCATAGATATGTACATAACTGATATAATGTACAGTTAGATGCACTGCTGCAATGATCTATAAAACCAGTCGCAGCAAAACCTTCAAAACCGTAAATACCAATTATCTAACATGAATTATACTCTCTCCGTAATGCCGTATTGTAGGCAACGTGCACAAACATTTGGAGGTCATCCAGATCTCCAATGTGGAGCCATACAGAACCCCATCTTGAGAACATATTAGGAAGCTTAATGACGAAACGATTGTAGGTAAATCAATTCACGGGATGATTCTGTAAGGCGAAACAACCTGACAAACATTATTCCGAACAGAATTACAATTGACGTATCAAGATAATAAAAATCAACTCTTCAAGGTGAACAAAGCTTATACCAGCTTTGAGGTGACACGGAAGAAAATATATCCCTAGCCCTGTACAGGTATTGTACGACTGCCAAGGAATAAACCTAAAAATATATACGTGACAACGCCCAGTAATAGGCAACCAACAAACATAAGAACAACGCGCCAATACCTTTCCAACCGATTTATATCAATATAAAAACTAACAATTACGAAAGAGAATTATATGAAAAGCACATACATAAACGTATCCCAAAACTACGAACTATCAAATCCTTAAATATCCTAACTCTGTTGAGATTGTTACAACACGAATACCCAAGAATATTCGCAGCAGCGCAATTCTAGTATTAGCTTTAATATTAGATAAATAGCAACTATGTCCAATAAATAATTACTATTGGTCTCCAAGTGAATAACGATAGGAATTAATTATAACATATACGAAATTCTATATATTTACACGCTATAAACCTAACCAAATAACCAGTAACCGATATGGTAATTTTAATATATAGACTTGGTAATGAACAGGATAGTAAGAACATCTAATATTAGAAAGTAAACTACGACCAGAACCCAATTCATCGTGACCTCGAGTGCACACGGCACTAACGTCTGCGACATATGACACCACGACAAAACATGGATCACCCCTAGCGCACGTGCACTGTAATTACCATATTAGGAAATAGCAGCTAAAATCGGCCCAGTAAAATTCTCTCGTAGATTAATGATTTGCACACCCGCATCTCATTTATTAGACGGCATTGCCGTCTTACGGGCTTCTCATCGGAAGCAAAGGATTGAAAAGGGTAAACATAAACATCTACACACTACACTCTGCTTACATCGTGCATGCAGAGAAGAAATTCTTACTCATACAAATCGGGCACATGAAAACAAATTTGAACTCACTGGTTATTAGAGAAATTAATGACAACAGAGTCAGGGCGGCTAGGTGGTCTAGTGGAGTAAGTCTCCGGTAAAGCATCGCTAGATTCCAGGTTCGATTCCTGGCTCCGTCGTTACTTTTTCAAAATCACCAATTTTTCGAATTTACATTCCTTCAACTATAATGTTTACAATTGATTGTACATAAAGAAATATTCACTTGTGTTTTTAAACTATAACTTTATTTTATAAAAAATATTCACCTTTTTTAACTCGAACAAAAAATAAAAACGCGAAAAATCTTTATTCTAAACTAGACCTCAATTTTTTTTCAAGTGGTATTGTTTTTAAATAGCTTCGCCTAAATGAAATTAACAAACTCAAAGACTTCTTGAAGTATTGAAAATATTACAGTTATAGTTATGATTTTTAGTAAAAAATGGGAGTAGTTATATAATTTGACTCTTCAGAATATTGGTTCTACGCGAAGAACCCAATGGTGGTCCATGCAAAAAGAATAGTGAGGAAAACGTAGAAGCAGTAAACGCTGCATGGGGATTCACGACACGTGGTCAAAGGGCTCCTTTTAAGAGTATGAGTGCAAATAAATTTTTTTACTCGTATTAAAATTTATTAAAAGTATTAAACGGTGTTAAGATATAATAACAATGGTGATATTTATATTTACAATGTTCACTATACGATGGATTTGCACTGACTGTGACTGAGTGATTGTGCGCGCCTCGATTTAAACGATTTAAACCTTCATGCGCGCCACCGCGGCACGAATTTCAGCTATTTTAAGGCGAGTTTCGATAAAATTCTAGTTACTTACTCAGGATTTGTCACAATACGTCACTTCCTGTCGGTATCCATGACGACGATTCGTTATCCCATTCTGTAACGTCGAAGTGTCGCTATTCGTAGTTACGGAATCGCACCGTCGTTATGAGATTGTCGTTACACGCGGCGAAATTCGTTATCGTTACGATAGCGTTCCGAATCGTTATTCTCATAACGAGTTACAGAATCGCACTACAGGGGGCTTATTACAGTTCTCGAGCGAGTTTACTCACTTCTCACATTTTCATCTCACGTGAGTTTAGTCACTCTATTACGGATCTCTCGAGTGAAAATGTGAAGTAACTAGGCACTTCTGGTATAGGGATGTCACATTTTCACGAAATTTGTCGCTATTTTGTCAGATAACCCATAAAAGTTGTTGTGAACGTCAGAAAGAATTGTTGAAGAGAATGAACGTGACAGACGTACAATATATAATATATATAATAAATAACATAAATATATATAAGTTGTATTTAATGGGTCTGAGACATCGCGTAGTGTTCGTCGTATTCTGAGCATTTAATTTTCCTGATTTTGAATAATCAGGATCACTAAATTATTCATTGTATAAGTTCCCACGTATCAATAACTTTTATTCGTCAACCAACAAATATGGAGTAATATTCGTTCTCAGATGAAACCAATGGAACTTTCAGTCAAATTCAAGCAAATTACGCTCACGAGCATACGCAGAACGATTCTTGACACCGAATTTCATCTCGAGTTTATTCACGCGGATAATCTCGTTTTTTCACCTCCAGAGATTCACCGTAATAGGGTGAGCCACTCACTTTCCTCATTTTCACTCGAATCGAGAACCGTAGTAAGCTCCCAGATCCTAACGTCTGTGAAAAGGGGGGTGGAAGCACGGAAGCCAGAGGGGCTTACTGCCCCCGGCACCAAAGCTCACTCGGATAGGTAGCTAATGGCACACATCTCTACACATAAACTACCACACCAACATAGTGTTAAGCCCACCGCACACGACGCTTGTTTTGCTGCTGGATTGCTTGCTAGATTTTACCGCTGGGTTCCAAGTTGGCTGCGGCGCTGGGTGCAACGATGGCGCCCTCGTTGGGTTGGCTTCACACGATGCTTGTCGCTAGGCGTGCTGGCGTGCAGGGAGCCTAGAGAGAAAGTATAGGCGAATACGTAGTCCCAGCATTTCTAACCTCAACAGTACCATGGACGCTCAAGTGCAACAAACTATTGCGGCTGAAATAATTCGACGTAGGAAAGCAATTATCGTGTCAGCTGTAGCAACTGCTTTTAAACGTAGACATCTACTGAAACAACGAAAACGTAAATTGTGGAGTCGCGAGTGGCTGTTACGGCGTGATAGAGGACAGAATGTTCTAAATATGGTATTTCGTGAGCTCGGGTATGTAACCATATGATTTTCATTTTATTTATTATTACTTTTTTGGACTTTCAATTTTATACTTGACTTTTCAATGCATATTTATACTAAATTTTTGTTTAGCCCTGAAGATCCAGCCAGTTTCACCAATTATACTTGAATGATAGAATATGACTGGAATGAGTTGTTGACACTTCTGACTCCGGCCATAAAAAAACAGGATACCGTTATGCGTCAAGCTATATCACCGAGGGACAGACTCACTGTGACTCTTCGATATTTAGCAACGGGCAATACCTTTCAAGATTTGAGCTACTCCACTCGCATAGCCGCGAACACAATTTCAAAAGTGATTGATGAAACTTTAAGAGCAATAGTAGAAGTACTCGACTCAAAAGTATGGAATTTCCCATCATCGCCGAAGGAATGGCAGGTTATCGCTCACAAATTCGATACTTTATGGAATTTTCCTCATTGCATCGGTGCGCTGGATGGGAAACACATCAATTTTCGTCCCCCTCGAAGTGACGGATCGATTTACCGTAATTATAAGGGAAAAGACAGCATTGTGCTTCTGGGTCTTGTCGGTGCTGAATACAGATTTTTGTTCGTTGACGTCGGAAGAAATGGACGTATGCACGATTCTGCTGTTTTGCGTGAGCCCATTATGGACTAAGATCAACGATGGAACGTTGAACTTACCTGCTCCATGTGAAATTCCAGGCTTTTGTTACAAATTACCGTACGTGATTGTCGGTAACGACGCATTTGCCTTGAAACCTAATTTGTTAAAGCCGTATCCGGATAGAAACTTGACGCTTGACAAAAGAATATTCAACTACAGATTGAGCCGTGCTCGCAGAACTGTTGAAAACGCTTTTGGCATACTGGCAAACAGATGGCGCGTTTTACTTTCTACGATATCTCTCTCCGTTCAAAACGTAGAGAGAATAACTTACGCGTGTGTGCTTTTACATAATTATTTAATCAATAAATCTAACAATGATTCCAGTCAATGGTACGTACCGCATAATTACAGAATCTCAACCCGCGTTGATAGTAATTGTAATGCAGTACAATTATCCGAAGGGCAGAATGCCTCCCTATATCTGAGAAATAACCGAAGCAGTAACGAAGTTCTAGAGATACGAGATAAATTTTGTGAATACTTTAATACTACAGGCATAGTGCCATTTCAATATACCGCTATTGAACGAGGTAACTATTAGTCGTTGCTCTACGAGCAAGTTCATAGTATTTATTCATTTATTAATTTATTTACTAGCACTGCGGCCGCGGCTTGTATTTGTATTTGACAGTATTTGTACAATGTTTATACAGAAATAAATAAATGCCATTACTGGTTTTATATTATTCGAATTTTGTTTGTGTACGAAAGACTTTTGAAAATATCTCTTTGACTAAGCAGCATCGACAATTGAAAAAAGAATCCCTCCAAAATTACACAGATTCTCGAGTTTTTGGATATTCGCCGAGGACTTCTGGGAAATTTCGAGAAATTCCGGAGAGTGTGAATGGCCAGAGTGTCGTTCGAAGTGCAAGCGACGAAGGGAACGATTATATTTTTTTACGACTTTTTCTCAACGATTATCGAAGCTGGTGTCAGAGAGAAAAGTTCGACCGAGAAAAATCCATAGTTCCTGAGAACTGTGAACTGTGAACTGTAGTTAATTTTTGTTCCTTCATCGATCTTGCCGCTTCGCATTGACCTTAATTTTAGCAATTGGAGTAATTTTTAATGCTTACAATTATACATAAAGAATGACGTGAAATATTAAACATAAATAACGAAATGAAAAAACAAACAGGAGACTTATGGAATGCAATTTTTATAAAAGAAAATGAAAATCAAGATTTTTTGGTTGTCGGTGATATCAAAACAGGTTGGTGTACTCTTTTTCTGTCACTTTCTAACCAGAATTTATTCCCCCTCGATCGAACAAGATTTTACATCGAAGAAATTGTCATGATTGTTTTTTTTCGATTTTTGAATTTTGAAAATTTAAGGAAAACGTGGAAAACAAAAATTTCCTTCGTTCATCATTTTTTTCTGGTTTGTTTGTCGATTTTTGAAAATTGAAAATTTAAGGAACACATGAAAAATGGAAATTTCTCATTTATCATTCCCTTCAGGCTGCTTAAAAGTTTTTTTTGCTTTTCTACGGAGATAAAGGCACGATAGGGTGTTTTTTTCGACTTTTGAATTTTGAAAAGGAACACGTGGAAAATAAAAATTTCTCGTTCGTCGTTTTTTTATCAGGTTTTTAAAAATAGTATTTTGCTACGCGCAAGAAAACCATCACGAAAAATAGCACACGTTCTATCACCGAAATCCAGCACGCGACCACGCTTCGGAGCCATCAGAGGCGCCACTTTCTAGCAGCGCTCCCAGCAGAGCAGCCATCCTAGTACCCCGCATGCGATCTATCAGCAAAACAAGCCCCGTGTGCAGCGGGCTTTATACCATATATATGTAATACTCCTCTACTGCTAGCGCTCACCGAAACGCGAAGAGAACATTACGGTGCAGACACTATCGCTCTCTCACTCATGGCTCGTCACTTTGGTGTAACATCCGACCGGAACGTCTGTATGTTTTATCGACTATTATTACTGCATGTCACTTTTATCAACTAACCAAACTCGAAGTACGAGAATCTTGTGACCATAAGGTATTCAAACAACTATCTAACCATTTGGAATATCACTAGATAGAAATAACTATTAAATTCATTAACCAAAGCTGAAAAACCATGTTACGAGATCTTCGCACTACGAAGAGCTATAATATTATTATACGTTATCATATACCAATATCATATTACCACCATAATTAATTAACACCATTATATCCAATTATCATATAACACTCGACAATGCCATTTGTGCATTCGGAGCTGAGAGCTACACTATATGCAACTTACGCTATTCCATATAACCTGGAGTACAGAAGACTGTAAAACCATAGATACGTGTATAACTGACATAATGTAAAGATAGATGCATTGCTGCAATAATCCATAAAACCAGAGACTGCGAAATCATCAAAACCGCGAATACCAATTACCCAGCGTGAATTATACTTTCCTCCATAAACGCCGTATTGTAGGCAACACGCGCAGCGTTTTGAAGGCTATACAGATTTCCAATGTGGAGCCATACAGAGCTCCATCTAGAGAGCACATTAGGAAACTTAAAGACGAAACGATTGAAGGTAAATCAACCAGTGAAATCAACTTGCAATAAACTGAAAGATGCATAAGTGGCAACGCCTAGTAACGCCTAGTAACCAACAAACATATGAACAACGTTCTAGTAGCTTCCAAGCCGATTTATATCAATATAAGAATTAATAATTACAGAAGAGAATTATAATACGAAAACACACATGTAAACCTGCTCTGAAACTGCGAATTATCAAAATGTTAAATACCCTACATCTGTTAAGATAGTTATAACACAAACACCTAAGAATATTCGCAGCAGCGTGATCCTAATAATGTTGAGCAAATAGCAACTATGTCTCATAAACAATCGCTATTGTACTCCAGGTGAATGATGACAGTAATCAATTATAATACATAAGCAATTTTACATATTTACACGCTATAAAACTAACAAAACGACAAGTAACCTATATGGCAATCTCACAATATAGACTTTGTAACGAACAGGATAGTAAGAATATTTAAGAAGTCAACTACGACTGGAATCCAGCCCATCGTGAGCCCGAAAATGCACACGGCACTAACGTACACCACGATACATGGGTCACCTCTAGCGCATACGCACTGAGATTACCATATTGGGGAATAGCTGCTTAAATAGGCCCGGGTCCTCACGCCCATAGGGTGGAAGAAGCACGGTAGCCAAGGATCCAATGGGGGCTTGCTGCTCCAACACCAAAGCCCACGCAGAATGGAAAATTACAGCGCAACGACCCTACACCTACACCACCGCACCAACGCAGCATTATACCATATGCAAAAGCTTGCAATATAGTAATAGCTAAATAACTAAGATCACAGGCGTACATGCGGCGAAGATGTCGTGCCCGAATTCTAATTCCTAGAAAAAGGGGGAAGGTGCGCAAAAGTTGACAAAAGCTGAAGAAGGGGATCGTTCTGCGCAACGATCGACACCTATAAAAACGGTGACCGATCATCGGCTCGTCCTCTTGGTTTCTACCACCAGATTCGTTATCTTGTTCAGGTACAGTCTCGCGGTAAGATCCTTTTGCCTTTCGCATTTAAACTTTTCCTACAACGTTACTCTGCCCAAGAATCCAGCAAGCTTTCAGCTCTATTTTGTCATATTAATTTAAGATCTTACAACTAAGTAACCCCATTGTTTGTGACTTGAAATATTGAACTTATAAAATAAATCCAAGTTAATCAAAGTATCCAAATATATTAAAATCAGTCATTCCGTTAAATCCTCTGTCCAATCTACGCTGCAAGTCATCATATCCAGATCATTCTCAAAAGGTAAGCCAATTAATCAAATCTTCCATCCAACAATTACTCCTTCCTCGGTTCGTTCGATTAGAGCGATAGAATAACCGTTGTCCGGTGTATTTCAATACTTTATCGGTAATCGGTGACCCATACGACTGATGTAAGTCTAGTCCTAGCTGTGTGAACGATTCCAGTGTCTAACATCTGGAAATTTTCACCAGTAGCGGGATTCTGTAACTCTGTACCGACAATTATCGCTGTCGCTAGCTAGATACGATGATGCTAGCGACGTAGGGTGATTCTGTAACTTAGACGTACCGATATTCATCGATGCAAAACTAATCACAGGCGCATCGATAAATGTCGATAGATTTTCAGCAAATTTGACAACGTCGCAGATATTAACACTAAAAATTTAGTAACTTCGGACAGATTATTTGTGAACGCAAACAAAATCGTCGATTGTTCTGTATCTTTGCCGTGATCTTTCCTTGTGTTGTATAAAAAAACTTTTCTCCGAATAATCAAAAATGGAACAGTGTAAGTATACTGAGCCCAAACAGTTCCAATGGATTTAGATTGAGTACTATTAACTATTTGAATGTTGCCATGCTTAACTAAACTGATTTGGAGAAAAGGCCTCATGTCCTCAGTTTGTCATCTATTAATCACAATAATGAGTAGAATCACTCTATCCAAGTAATTGTATAAAATTCGGAAATATTTTTTTAAGGTTACCATAACTGAGCCCTCTTCATAAGTCTATTTCTTCGCATCAAAAGAACCGATTAAATATTATTATTTAATCCATTCTTTCGGTGAATAAAAAATGAACTTGTTATTTTTTATATTAAAAAGCCATCGAGAGAGTTGATCAAATACTATTATTTAATCAACCCTTACGATATCTTATAAATGGACTTGTATATTTGGAAAGATATTGAGGATTGAGTCAACGTAAGCTTAAAAGTATGTTTTTGAATTTTATAAAATTACTTGGATAATGAACACCGTTTTACAGAGAACGTTAAAACGATTACATTATTGTGCTGAAAAAAATATTTACTTGTTGAAGTAGATCTTCATATTCACTTGCATGATGAAGTTTTCAATCCTCTTTAAATTTAAATACTATTTTGAAGGTTAGAAAAAAATTCACGCGGAACACATTGACACGTTGTTGCACCAATAATATCGTTCACTGTGTCACTGATTATCGTTACGCCTTAGCGAGACTTCCATATCCATCGCTAGCATACCGACAATTATCGTAACCCACGGTCTCACATACAGGTCTGGTAACTCCGGCACTTTTAAGTGGTAGGAGGTGTCACCGTTAGTGAGGCACACGGTCTTGTTTCCTATCTATCCGCTAGGGGCGCCATCGGCCCGGGGCATGATAGATATAGATATATACCAATAAGATAACCTGCTCTTCGAAGTTTTTGACAGTTCATAACTCAGTGTAAAATGTGTGTCAAACTGTCTCAAAAGTTATGAGCCCTCGCTTGATGCTTATGGATTTTATTGACTTAAATATTTGAGGATTCCGTTAAAAGAAAACAATTATCACGCCCGCAATGGAATGCTATTGAACATCTCAATCATTTTTCATTCATATGTTTCTTCATTTTTGAATGTTATTCAGGATTGTTGATTCCGAAAAATCAGCTGTTCGGATCTGATTTATGATTGGCTTACCCGAGGGGGCAGCGCTGCAGACAGTGAAGACGAGAACCACGGTTCTGTCTTATTATCTGAGTCATTCCCCACCCTTCTAGTTTCCGGACCTGTATGTAAGATCGTGTCGTAAACTAACGATTCGAACTAGCGACAAATATCGTTAACTGCATCGTACAGAATCACCACTAGCGACAATTGTCGATAGGCAGCGTTAACGATAGCGATAATCGGAGGTTTTAATAATAATTCCAACGCCCTACAATTACAAAGTGCCTACAAACGACTTTTAATTAGACACGAATTGAAAGAATTTGAAAACGGCAATTGCCTTTTTGATGGCGTTGGCATATTGCATATTTCGTCGAGGCCTAAAAATTATAAATGCCCCATTGGTAATGCACAGTTTTCGGAAAATGCCATACAATTCGATCACGATTACATACAATCATGTTTTTCGTCATCTCCTTATGTAGAAAGCATTATATCTTACATATCGGGATATATTTCTTATAAATTACAATCGATGGTTGACTGTGTTACATGCAAACAGCAGTTGATAGGTGATAGTATGCCACTTCCATCAAAAATAAAAAATAGAGGTCCTTTTGTCATGCCATCCCAGGATGTAGAAGCGATTTGCAAAATTTCCGAAAGAATTATTTGCCAATATTCTCATGCGTTATTGAAAACCAACGTCAAGGCAACATTAATAAATAAAATTATGGGCCATCTAGGAACTCCATTCGACAATATCATGAATGAACATGTATTGACCCAAGACATATTCGACAATCATCGATACCAATTGTCAAAATACGTCATAGAATTTTATTTAAAATTTCGGATGCATGCTGAAGCGAAAAAAATGTCGGAAAAGAGTGTTATGTGCGATCTAAGTATACAAAACTCATATCATTTTCTAATCAGTAAACTTCACACTTGAAAACATATTTATATTTAATAGATATATGTAAAATACAAATATTTTCATAACTTATTATTGTTGTCAGTTTTTTATTTACTATCCAAAACCATTGCAAATTTCCTTCTAAACCTACAACATTTATTTCAGTCATCGAGCGATTTAGCTTTAATATTGCAATGGATAGCTCAATTGGTAGCGTGCTCTGGGGATAAGGGTGAATACATGGGTTTTACCTCCCCCGTTCTACAATTATTTATTTGCTATACTTAATCAAATATTATCTGTATTGAATTTTCTTTGGATTTTTTCATCACTTATAGGAATCGAACACAGGTCTTCTCCTCGACACTCAAGCACGCTGCCAATTGTGGCTATTGATTGAAGCATCATTATAGGCTAATCTTCCAATATTTAAGTTGTAGCCGCGCTTGGGGTTTAGTTTGGTTTATTGTTAGTTTGTTTGGTTGTTTCACAGTTTATGGTAACCCCTACTTTTAAATATAACGAGAAAAAAGTTTTCTATCAGCTCATATCATACACGTATCGCCAAAATAAAGCATACAAAACATCAGTGAGATCACCCTTGAGTCTATTATTGAACATACACGAGAGTGCTTATGAAAATGAAATATAATATGAATAAATATAAAAAATTTAAAAAGTGCACAATACATGTGAATAATAAATGTATGCATTTGTTGAGGATTTTTGAATGTGTGTTTAAAACGCCGAACCTCTCCTTTCCCCGCTAATGGCATCGACATTTCTGGCGCAAGTAACATATATCTATTATGTCTACGCCAATGGGTCGCGCGTGCGCAGAATGACCAAAAGTAACTTGCTCTGTCTCACTTCATCGCCGTCCTCGCCACTTATAGGGAAGCAGAGGGCGCTGGCAATATAGGAATATTACGATCTTCCGATGAGAAGCCCGTAAGACGGCAATGCCGTCTAATAAATGAGATGCTGGTGTGCAAATCATTAATCTACGAAAGAATTTTGTTGAAAATATGTAAATTTGACAAACTGGTGAATTTGAAAAATTAACAATATTGCAAGTAATTATGCAATTGCAAAATGCATTTTTCGAAAAATGGCACCACCAGACGATATAGACTTTTTTCCTGGGACCTTCCTGAACACAATGCAGAAAACCGCATCTCGATATCTGCTGTCTCCAAAAATTTCTTTATTCCGGCTGATTTTGATCTAAATGCCCTGGACTTGAGGTCCGACTGTAGGCAGAAAATACACCTCTTTAGGGGGAGGGGAAGGGGGGGGGGGGGGGTTACACTCCAAAACTGACCTTACCTAATATTAGGCGTACAGAGCTGTCGATTTATTTTATGACTATGTTTCTCGATAGAAATAACCATCTGAAACGGGAAATTGATTTCATCATTTTAGGCAGTTTTCAAACTTTTTATTTTCCAAAAAATGAATACATCGAAAATCCAATACGATTGATAGTTCAGAGCCGTCTTCTGAACATGTAAAAAAATTTGCAATTCTTAATCTTCACAATTGTGGGAGAAGATGAATTTTTAAGGAATTTTTTGTCGAAAAAAATGTTATAATTGTAATTTATAATTATACATCAACGTAAAATAGATTATATAACTTCAGAAAAGTAAATTAACAACAAAATAAATGTCATCAACGATATTGTCGATAAGAATTAAAAGGCCCATACATAGGACCTTAATTTTGACAGAATTTTTCTTGCCATCTTATCTGAGCCAATTTGATGAGACGACGTGTACGCCTATAGAATTCAACTGTCGTTGCGTCGATTGTGAAACCGATTTATTCTCTTTCTATTCCGCTGCTGTGCGAGGCAATAAGCTGTTTTTCCAAGCGAGCAGCAAAATAGTGCATTTTTCATCATCATGGCAACACACCCTTTGTTCAATTCTAAAATTGCTTCAGCTACCGCTGTTTCCACATGTAGTCTACACTTCTGCCAGATCACGCTGTGGAAACTTTTGTTTGCATTTTGGGTCCGACACGATGAGCAGCGTTCCAACAACGAAACATCGGACAATCTCTTGTGTATAGATAGGATTCTTTTCAGATATATTTCTTTCACTGGTGTGTCAACATGCCCCAAATGAGGACCTGGCTCCTCTCCTCGTGCAACTGCCGCTTCAGAAATACATAACAACTAACAAGGTATAGTATACCTGCACTCACGTTCAAGGACGGTCAAATATATCTCATAAAAGCTGGAAGCACGCATGATATAGGTAATAAACATCTTTCATTATTTTCCATGAATGAGTATGCTATCACAGTTCTCGACGTACATTTATCTCATAAAATAATTCCTCTAAAATTCATCTCCTCCCACAATTGTGAAGATTGAGTATTGCCGATTTTTTTACATGCTCAGAAGACCGTTCTGAACAATCAATCGTATTGGATTTTCGATATACTAATTTTTTCAAAAATAAAAATTTTGAAAACTGCCTATGGAATCAATTTCCCGTTTCAGATGGTTATTTCTATCGAGAAACATGGCCAGAAAATAAATCGACAGCTCTGTACGCCCAATATTAGGTAGGGTTAATTTTGGAGTGCAGTTCCCCCCCCCTTGAAATCATGAACTTGATTGAATTTTGATGTAAAACAAATTGGTTTTTCAACATGATTGTCACGTACTTATTTTCTTGAGAAAAATATCGTGAAAAGTATTGGTTTATTCATAACTTTTAAGCCAAGTATCATTATGGGCCGATTATTCGTTACATCGTTATATACTATTTATTTGTAAGTGATTTAGTTTGTGATCTTGAGGAGGTATATGGTCCAGCAGGACTGAGCGCCTGGTTACCCCCTTCTAACATACAATACAATACAATTGAGGAAGTATAATTTTTTGAAATTGTTCTGTGAATCTATGATTCAAGACGGAAAAACGGGTTTAGAATTCAATCAATATCTCTTTTCGTTGTCAAGTTATATCCAACTAAAAAGTTGAACCAGGAAATTTTTATAATTTGTAACTCAAGTACAAATTGAGATAAAGATTTCGAAGAAATCAGGAATGCTCTTTTCAATAGGCAGATTGAGATGGAAAAAATATAACAAATCAAAAATTCGATTTTAAAATTTTGTCGGGTTTCATATGGAAAGCATCAGATGTATTTAAGTACAGTACTGTCTCGTCTTTCAATGTGGGAATGGGAAATTAAAAATATAAATGAAGGGAAACAAAACGTAAATTGAATTTTGGTTGAGAAGAAAAAAAAAATTAAATATATTTGGTGTACATTCATATTAATTATCTCCCATTGTAATTTTAAACGTAAATTGTACAGCACCACTGATTGGGGAAAAGTGCACAGACCATTGCAAAAGGTCATTTCTTGTAACCGCAAAATTCTTTCTCGGAAGAAAAACACCTTGTCGCGTGTATGGATCCCAAGATATGTTAGAACCAGGAACAATATCTTTTATTGGACCTGTACTGACCTCAGTTGACGCATCCAGAGTCCAGTCAACCCATAACGCAACTCCATTGCAATTTCCAGTACTGCAATTAGATTGGCAAGCAATAATGATTGTGTCGAATCATTTTAATAAGATAAGCTGCCGATATTTTTTTATGGCAAACAATGCTACATTGAAACAGCATTCAATGAAAATATCAATTCAAATATCGTGAAGACATATATTTTGAAATGATCGATTGGACAATGTTTGCAATTGCAGTTTTATTGTAGAAAAGTATGATGGGAGAAGTAAGCATATCTGTGGGAATATTACCTATTTCATACAATAGAAATTTCAGTACTCTGTTTCTGAAACGTGCGGTTTAGACTTGAGGATTTACTAGACAACCGTAAAGCGGCACAGGAAACTTTGAGGGAAATTCCATAAAAAATATAATAGATATTGGAATTTAAAAAAACCTACCATGCTATGAAAGCTGTATCAGAATTTTGAATATCAGGCTGATGATCTATATTTCTGTCAAGGTGCAATTCTACAACGGTGAAAGGAGCCGTCAAAGCCTGTCCCGGATATTCCCAAAGAGGATGTGCTTCTATCTGATTATCGCTTATATCACTAGAAACCTGTAAAAATTGTTCCTATTACCAATTTAAATTACGGTAGAGCTCAAACTATGCAGTCAATGAATTAATTATTTCATCAGTACCTGAACAAGTTCATCAAACCTAGACATATCAAATCCTTCGCATTTTCTAACTGGTGCACGGATCTTGTGTAAATCTTTGAATTCTACTGCAACAGCTCTGACGGTAACTGCCGATGGTATGCGTGCAATGTGCTTTGGATATCTCGAACTCAGATGCCAAAAGTATATGTTATCCCATGCGAGAATGGAAGTAACAAAGTTAGGTTCGCCAAAAATTAAGTTCACTCCATCATCTGGATTCAAATCATCTTTCGAATTAACAATGCGAACTTTCTCAGACAGACCATTAGCCTTCACAAACATTTCCATCACTCTGTGGGAGAGACCGTTACTCTCAAAAATGATAACCTGTGAATTGATTAGTATAATTAGTGTGTTAGTCAAAAAGTAAATTTTTAGGGCACGTCACAGAATTTTAGATCTACTCCAGAATTTTTATTATGACAGTACTGGTCATAAAACGAAATCCACTTGAAAAAACAAAATTTCAACCATCCACACCTGAGATATGATTTAATTTGCATTTAGGAATTGATACAGTGAGACATCAAATATTTGTTATTTATAAATATTTATAATTATTTTAGAAAATTATATACATTTTGCTGTTGTGAAAATTCTCTTTTTGATAAAGACTCATAGGTTTGTTTATTGAACCAAATATTTCGATTTAAAAATATATTTATTCTTTTTTTTCTGTTAACGATCTTATTTTGTTTCACTGAAGTGTGCACATGGCTGATTCCATCTCAAATCATACAGGACAGCGCAGGTCATATTCCACAATTGCTTGTAACTGACCTATGATTTCCTCACCCAAAATAAGAGCATAAGTATATTTTATTATGACCCACATAAATTTTTTGCGCCTGATAACGATTTTTGAAGAATTTAAGGTAAATATAGACTAATATTTATCGTACAATTTCCGAAAAATAACCGCTATTTCGTAAGTTTTGAGCTTTTCTAAAAATTCTTGTTTTGGAATATGTAAAATCTGACACTGTTGAATCAAATATCAAAATCCAAGAAATTTGTAGAATTGCAAAAAATATAAAAATTAAAAAAAAAAAATTACCAATTTGATAATCAAAACACAAAGAAAAGAATAAAAACTAATGTTCCATTTTGTAGAATCGGAAAGAATGATAAAATAAGATAATTGTAGCAAACAAATCTAGACTTCTCGTGTTTGTTAAAAAATATTCGGAATGAAAAATAAATTTCACATGCGATAACAAGTAGTGAATCGATTCAAAAATGCTTCTACGAAATTCAAAAACTGATATTATATTGTTTTCGCAGGAATTCGCATCTGCAGGGAAATGCAGAATTGAATCATATTCAATGGAGGAGGCCTTCTTATTCCTTACACTACTCAGGAGCGTATCTGACCATGTAAATATAGCTGCCAAATGAAAATAATTAGATAAATAAGAATAAAATCGATAACTCGATTAATAATAAATCCACATTGCCATTCATAGGGTAGATAGTGTATACTCCCTACCAAACATACTAAGTTTTCCGAAAAATCAAAACTGGGCTTTTTCTGAAAAAAGACTTTTTTTTCAGCTAGCTATATTTTTTGCAATTTTGCAAATTTGTTGGGTTTTGATCTTTGATTCAACGAAGTGTCAAATTCTACGTATTCCAAAATAAGAATTTTTAGAAAAGCTCCAAAATTGCGAAATGGCGGTTATTTTTCGGAAATTATACATTGAATATAAAAAAAAAAAAGCATATTACTTCAAAATCTTAAAAAATCTTGAAAAATTTATTTGGTTAATAATAAAAAATACGTTTACACTTATTTTGGGCGAGGAAGCACGTATGTCATCAGTTATGTATAATTATGGAATATAATTCTGCTGGCCGGCATGGTTTGAGATGGATTCAGTCTAATGATTTATCAGAGATATTTTCCAAGCATCTTCATGTTCGTTTTCACTCACCTTCTTTGATCCAAGTTTAGCTGCAGCTAAACCTAGCAAGCAATTGTCTGACAAACACAAGCATACAGAATCTGACGTGATCCTTTTTTCTAATGCTTGTATGTACTTTTTATTGCGCTTCTTATCATTCAATTGCCCTATTCGTGTTCTCGAGTAGGCCAAGTGAACGAAACAGTCACATATTGGTCGCTGATAGTTGACTTCATCCATACTGTAGTCAAATAAATAACAGATTAGCTCTACTTTCTAATTTTATGAACAGATTTGCATTCAAAGATTAATGTTATCTTTCTATTCTTGAGATATAAATCGTTCGTAGCTTGATACAAGAATTCTTGGATGCAGCATATTAAGTACATTGTGCTTGATAATTTATTGAAATTTTTACACTTTTTCTTACGCACAAATTCTCCCTCAAAAGACTGCATTAGTCAACTTTAACCGACCGAGGAAAGTGTCACTCATTTTGACTATTATTTGTGCATCGTTGATGTGGAAATGCTGCAGATTGCGCAATTTTATATGCAACGCCGTACACAAATATATAAAAAAAAAAAAAAATGTTCTACACAACAATAAAGCCAGAAAATGTATTTCCGTGAATGAATCACCACTAATTTTGTTTGACATTGCATGTGTGATTTGCTAGAATGATATTTGAAATATTAGGTTTTCGATTTTCCAAAACGTAAGACATTGTTTGGCTCGAAATTTCATGTATATTCTCTGATTAGTGTAGGACAGTGTGTGAATTTTATCATCGGCAGGATTTTGTGTAGAAATTATAGGAAAATATTATTGTTTTCTAATCTTCACAAAAAATTTTAGATCCTTGGTTGGATGACACCGTATCTTCGTAGAATTTGTAATGAATATTCCAAAACTCTGAAGTCAATATACAAAAAAATTATAATCAATAATTTTATGACAGAATATGAGTTTCAGTTTCAGTAGTACTTAATAGGAAGCTGACAATCATATGACGTACAATGTATTTTTCCGAAAACTGCAAGGCAAACACATCATAGCTTTTAACCAAAATCCCAGCTCACAATCAAATTTACGAACACTAACAGGAGAATATACTGTAAAATATTGGGTAGAAAAAAATAGCCTTTCAAAATATCGAAAAAAAACTGGTATTTCTAATTTTTCAGGCCATTCTGATGCCTGTGTGATTCGTTTCATATCTCTGGTGAAAAAGTTACTCCATAGTGAACTTTAGTGTGATCAACCACGTTTGATTATTGCAAAAATTGTAACTCAGACTCTTGATTTTAAAGTAAATCATATCAGGTACTGTACAAGTACAAACTCCGACCAACTAGCGCTAACATTTCACTAAGATCGAACAGATTCTGATAGAGGCAAGGTTTTACCACAACAAGATCACGTGGAATACCTCACATATTTAAGTAATATGATTATTAACCTTGATCCGTCATTCAGGTGATACCAGAAAGAATATTCGTCATGAGAAGTGACCAACGTTAATTCTTGTCCAGAGCAAATTTCATACGCCGGTGATAGGTAATAAACTGCTTGCATCCAATGATCTCTCCATGGAATTTTTTCATTCAATTCAACTGTGCTCTTTCCATGATTCAACTCTAACTTCACATCTGGATGTTCCCAAACTGGTGCACAGCTTAAAAGTACCTAAATCGATGATTGCTATGTTACTGCACAGAATGTAAATTTGTTCCCCACAACCCACGACAATTTTTTTACCCACAAACACTCTCACAAGGAACATCAGTTTCGTGTTCTCTGCCAATTTTGTTGCAAGTCACCAATGTAGTAGAGCCTTGAAAACTACAAGATACGTATTTTTTTTTATCAGTAGAAAACGGTTCAAAGGGAAAAAGCAACCTCCAAAAATGGGCACCCAATAGGGTAGTTGCTCAGTTTCAGATAGAAGCGCTGAATGTATTCGGGTGAAGCTAACACTGAAATATTTTATTCATCAATAGAAAAATTCCAACATTGGTTTCGTTCACACACATCAAGCGCATCAAGAAATCACCCCGTTGGGTGCCCATCTTTGGGGGTCGTTTTCACCCATAAAATCGTTTTTGCTCCAATAAAAAAATACCTATCCTTCAGTTTTCTATGCTCTACAACATAGATAGTTGCAACGAATTAGCAGGGGACACCAAACTAATGTTTTTTGTCAATATTACACCATATATAATAATACCTGCCCCTCGGTATCCATCTTCAAATCCCACCACATAAATACTGCATGCGCAGTGCCTGCTGCAATGGATTTAGTTTTATGACTGAAGCTTTCTGACAGTTGAAGGGTTGCTACATCAGACCAATCGAATCTAAAAATGAGACGGAAACACGATGCATGAAAATGAATAATCACTTTCTCAACTTCTAATTTATCAAGTACCTGCAGACTGCCAAAGGTTTGGTCAAAAGTTTGAATGAGTCACGTGGCAACTGACTAAGCTGTAAATCATGGACTGCAGCAGCACCGCTGCATGATCTAGTGACAGTTGGCGTATCAACAAGGATTTTATCACCAGTAGAATTCAAAACTGGTTCTATCCTGTTCCAAGCACATACCAGTGGGCTGTCAACAACTTGAGCCCAGACTGTGCCGCTATGTGGAATAACTATACTGTCGTTCTGAATTCAATAATATATTTTAATACTACAGAGCTTGATGATAAGAGATGTCAGCAGCATTTTCTGAATGTTAACTGATCTACTTGAAAATGTGCTCTCTGATTGTTCAACTTTTAATCTCAATAATACTTACATCCAGCAAAACCTTGTGAGCATGTCGAAATGTGGATAATGCGCCTTCCCCGATTAATTCAGTATCAAAAACCTCAGTAACTAAAATGTTGGCACGATTTGGCATATCTCCATCTATTCCAACAGTGATCTCTGTTGATCGTTTGAAAATCAATTTAATCTTATCCGCATATCCATTATCTTCGATTATTTTAATTGCACATTCTGCCATTGGTTTAAATGCCTGAAAATTTTGTCTGTACCAATTAATTGACACTTATACTTTCACCAAATACGATGTTAAATTTTTATGGAGATTTTGTCGACGCAACAGAAATGGCATTATATTTTTCAGCAATTTCAGCTGATATTTAAGCATATATATTTATAGTGAATCTTTTAATGTAGCAAAGACTAATTTTGTTTTGCCAGAATGAAGTTGTTAAAAATTCAATTTAGCGATACGAAATGGTGAATTATTAGTGTTTTTATTTTAAATCAGATTTGATGTCAACAGACTTTTTCGACTTCCAGAATCATGAGATAGTGATTGCATTATCCAATTTTGTCTAATTTAAGTCTTCTATTCAAACAAATCTGATGTAAATGGGGTTCATCGATGGTCAACAACTATCAAGTCATCAGTCATTGACTTTCAAGCTGGCAATGGTAACAAAGACTTTTTATAGTTAATTTTTTAATAACAACACTAGGGAACCCATTGAAGATCACTTGTTTCATATTCAAATTAGAATTTACAGTAATGAGTTTTTATGAGACTCAATATACTTGTAAGGTCAATATAATTTTCGTTAATATTTAGCACTGCATGCACTTAGAGCTGAAATATTGGAAGTCATACATATTGATTGAGCATTTACAGTGGCACTAGCAAACTAAAGTTACAAAACACTGGACACCATGTTTGTTGAATGATTGTTTATAGAGTTTTTCACAACTATTTAATAACTTATAAATTACAGGGAAAAATCAGATAAAAAATGTGGCCTAAGCTCGTTTCCGTTTGCATTACCGATCTGTGAAAAGCAGGTATTTACCTCACACGCAGTTATTGTATCAGCCCCACATTTGGCAGCCATCATTGAGAGCAGGCCTGTTCCAGTCCCAATATCAAGTACGTTAGCTTTTTTTCCTAACGCATGTTTTTTGTCAATCGCTGCTTTTAAAGCAGCAAAATATTTTTCATTCTGTAAAAATTAGTAAAGTAATAAATAAACAGTGATGCTTTATTTTTTGCCAACTTTGATGCAGCTAGTTCTACTAATTACCCTTTCTTTGTCGTGCAGCATATCTGCGAATGCTGAGCGCGCCACTTCTTGGTGATAATCATAATCCGGATCTTTCTCTTCCCAGCATATTGTTCCTGTCATTGGATTGAAGCTCTGTGTGAAGACGCTCATGTTTTTATTACGCACAATTCCTCGAGATAGCTGCCTTACTGCAAAACGTCTGTGAAAGAAAAATGAAATATAAATTTTATTCAATTTTCAACGTCCATGAAATAGCCGTTATTTTGAAAACTCCTTTTTCTAAGACAAACGTTATAAGCCCTCGCTTTTAGCTCGAGAATGTCTCAAACAGAGAAAAAATCGCTGAGATCAATTTGATTTCGCTATTTTACATTGATTTCCATGAAGAAACTAAATTTCAAATTCTTGAATAGGATGTGCTGAATATAAAAGAAAAATAGTGAAAAAACAAGTTACATGCTCCGTCAACTTCTTATATTTCCGCAACTATTCAACTCGTGACATTGATTTTGGTAACATTGAAGTAACGAAACATTAAAATGAAATTCACTGCTTAGCAGCCTTCGACTGAAGCTGAAGGTATTCAGTTTTTAAACTATGAGAAGGGTTTGTTTTATTATGGTTTTCTAAATTTCAGAGAAATGTAGAGTAGAAAAATAGCAACTTTTCCCAAAAATGCATCATTACATTAACTTTACAAACTTGGACCGCCTTCAGTTTCGGCATTAGAGGCTGAGGAATGCTATATTTATTCAAGTTACATTCTATAAATTATTGATCACAAATGAAATATTAAAATTTTTCTGGCAACATACCAATGAGATCGCAATGTATGGGCGTGCAGAGTCCTAGTTTTCATTCAAATCATACAATAGTCGTGATCTTGTTCACAACCATAAGCCCCAACAGACAAACATTATTTTGTAGTGATACTTCATGTACACTAATCATGTTATTGAATTTTCATAATCTGTGTGTTCACCTATCCATAATTGCTATCTCATTGTTATGTTTTTAAAACAATTTGAACGTTTCATTTAGAATTAGAGCTTATACCTGAAATTTCAATCGATCACAATTGATTAAAAAAAGTTTAAAAGTAAATAGATAAAAAATCAACCTAGTTCATATGGTCAAAATGAACATTCATACCACCTTAAATCATAATTTATAAATAAATTAACGTGTTCGATTATTACAACAAATCTGATGATCAAAATTCGGTCTTATACGACATTGTTATCATAGATATTCACGCCTATAAAAATTCTTACTATTCTATTCTAGCATGCATCGAGCATCGTTACTTTTTATCACTTTTTGAAATCCATAATTTGATTATGTATTGAAACATTTTTTTAAATATATAATTAGGCAGAGCAAAACGACATCTTACATTATTTCATTTATTTTTCCGGTTTTCAGCATCTTTTCTATGCTGCTTAATGCAATGACGAATGCCTCTCCTTGCTCTAGTACTATCTAAAATCAACTAGGTAGAAGTATCAAGTTATGCAGACTCTATAAGTAATGAGTAATAACATGGCATACCCCTATAAATGATTGCCAAAAACTGGGACATTATTCATAAAGACATCAAAAGACACAACTACTAGGACTGCAAGTGGTATAGCAGTGCAGAGAATATGGTTATATGACTTGACAGGTTAATATCTACACGAAAAGACATAGCACACATCCATACATCTAAGTAGCGTCACGAATACCGCAGAAATGGAACTACAGATATGAACAGAGCGAGAAGGAAAAATTACACAAAACAGTTTTCAACATGGCTTATAGATTTTTGATATTCTTTATTGCAACGATATTCAAGAAACTCAAGACTTACGAACATGTATTTGAAATTATACATGTAATTAAAATACATATAAAATTTATAAACATTGAAGAAAAAAACACTATAGAACGATCAACAAATAAATATCTTATAGCTCATCGGAAATGCTAGCAACATTTACCGTGACATACAAAGTTTTTTAAGTGTCAATGGTCGAGAAAAGAAAATAATATGTGAATTGACGTTTCGGCCCTAATGGGGGAGAGTGGGTCTGCTTAGAATTGAAACAAATTTATTAATGAAACATTGTTGCAAAGGAACTGTGTTATTGTCCACGCGTAGTAATGAAATAATGAATTGAAAGAGAAAAGGAAAAGGTTTGAAACTTAGTAACAATAACGGAACGAAACATTAAGAACAGTCATATCCTAGAAGTTTCTATGAATTAAGTTTGATTAGAAACTAAGTTTTCTACTAATACTTGAGAAAGTCAATCTGGCAGGGTATGAGTATGTATTGCTTCATTATTTACTAAATTTTAGGCAATCATAAAATATTGAATGGATGATTATTGTAAATCATTACTTGACATTAAAAAATCTAACCTCATATTCTAGATGGAGGGCGAACTTGCTGACTGCCGGAAAAGAACCAATCCATTGAAAATATTTCTGAAAAACTGTATAATTAGGTATTTCAGAAAAAATTTCTCGAAAGTTTTTAATTTACTATGAAAAACCCCAGTTTCCACATTGAACTGAAATGAGTTCCTAAAATATAAGTATGTTTTATTTTAAATACAGGTTACTAAGTTTTAGACAATGGTAGATGTATTATTTTCACTACCTTAGATGTACCGTGACTATCAATTGATTCGTGTACGATCATATCTATTGCATAAAAGTGCAGGCCTGGCTAAAAATGCACAAGATTGTTTGGTCAGATATGATGGATGCAGAATTTGATTTTAAAACAATTGAGCGGTCAAAAGTTTCATTGACAATTATTGTAGAAAATATTTGTGATTAAATAAATAATTGAAGATTCCTAGAACTAGTAACAATTGAAATGTTTGACATGGCTCGTACAAGGTCACTACTAGCGACAAATGGTACCTCTACCTTCAGCGAGTTTCAACATAACGAGTTTTTCTGGAAATACATTGTTACATTCGTGTTACAAGTTTCAACTTGGTAATTTATCTGTGATAATGAAGAGTAGTTTACAAATAACGTATAAGTGGCGCAGATAAAAAAATTTCTGAGCATCTCGAACCTTCGGGCCTGGTATGTCTCAATAAGATTAGAATCTGTGATTGGGTTTGGTCGCTTATTAATTCATGCACGTATGGCAATTCAAGATATAGGTGTCCATAATTGGGAAAAATGCCAACTTTCTAATAAATAAGAGTAATAAAATTACAAAGGTGACTCAAACAAGCAACTTACCAAATTTTTCTTTGAAGTGTTACCACGAATAGCTGGATAAATAATCAAACAAAATTCAAACAAAACAGCTGGTCATAGGTTAAGTTCGTATACAAAAAATTTAAATTACAGAGCTTAAAGGTTTCAAATTCGGACATGAAGTTTTTTGTGCTTATAACATGTACAGATTGGATACACGTGACATTTATAACCTCAGATTATCAAAATCTAATTAGCGATTGTGTCTGTATATAAGTAGATATTTGCAAGTTAAATCTCAAAATTCATTATTTGTTTCGGAGTAATATTTAACCACAGTGTATTCAACCTAACATCGGATGGAGAAACAAACGCCTCCTGTGATCTGAATCAACCCGGCAAAATTTAATTGTGAAATAGAAACATTTGGTAATGACAAATTTTATGGAAATAAATTTTCATCAACAAATTAGATTTTATTTCACTACTATCTGAAACCAAATTTTTACTCTAATTTACCAGTCACAATTGAATAAAAACGTCTATGCAAAATCCTCCACTAGTGTTTTCAACCAACGTCCTAGACCAAAATCGTGAAAACTGGAGATATAGGATGCTTTCCGTTTACATCAATTTTCAGTACAATTACAGTATATGCTCTAAGAGTCGTACGTGATTTCAGTAATCTGATCTAACGAAATAAGCCTGTTACATACGCTTCTGATCAGGGAAGTTCTTACGTTGCCCACCAGTCAACTCTGCCGTCGTCAACAAAGTAAAGGGTCCCTACTACAAAGACGGCGACCACTATGTTTGACTCTTGATGAAAACACATCATTTGAATATGTCTCTCTACCTAATAAAAAAGTTCTGAACAAATGAACTGGTAAAAAAGATTATAATAACATTAGTATAAAAAAGATTATAATAACAATAGTATACATATGAAGTTGGCGGTGGGGTGAGATGCCGAAAACAAAACAAAAAGCATCTAGCAAACAAAACTTCCTTTGACAGCTGTCCTCGGCTGTTTATGACAGTCTTTGACAAATATTTTTATAGGTATCTGTTTCTGACACGCAAAAAATAGACCTGCAAACGAGAATTATCAAGATGATTCCCGACGGGAATTGTCTTTTTCGCGCGCTGGCGTATTGTGTATACGACACTCAAGATCGACACGCAGAGGTGAGACTGAAGCCGTGTTCGTACATTGACTGCCAGTACTAAAAATTCCCTAGGACAGAGACAGAGCTGTCCACGAACTCTGCAGCGCAAAAGAGATAAAAGATTGCTGACAGTACTGTCAGTCAATTTTCGAACACGGCCTGAGTATCGTTTTAAATATATCATACTGGCAAACATTGCAGCAGAAGTAATGAAACAGAACTCGAGGAGAGTTATATCAGAGAAGGAATAGGTTTTTTTGGATCCTGTAAATCCTTGATCCAGTTAACCACTAAGTAAGAGCCTTCCCAGTTTCTTTGTGGTTTCGGACATCGTCGTTTCTATCTTCGAGGTTGAAAGAGCCAGACAAAATCTCCGGGATTAAATTTTATGTCCCTGGCTCGAATATCATAACGAGTTTTTAATTTGTCTGAAGCCATAGAAATTCTATTTGTAGCAAAGCTATGAATTTCTTCTACTATGGGGAAAATAATAACTATAGCAAAATAAGTTGCCAAATGCTACTGGGGATGCATGGCATCGGGGGTTTTGTACATGTGAGTGGATTCGTTTACGAAAACAATCTGAGCAGGTCTGCATAGGGAGCCAATAGCAATGTCGGGTTGATCGGAAACAACCGATTCACAGTTGCAGACCTGTCATTAAATCAGCACAAATAAATTCACCTGTCTAACAGACTGTATAAGGAAATAGTGAGGCGCGAAGCGCCGAGGTGGGGTTGGTGCGCGAAGCGCGCAGGGACGAAGCCCTTAGTAATAAAAATATAACAATTAGGAATACCGAGTGCCTGAAATATCTTCTTATGAACTTTGTTTTTGTAGGAAATATTGTACGACTCATCGTCGTCAATCCTTTATATAGGTATTCACTGCGATGAATATAAGTATATGTAAATTCATAAGTGTTAAACACGCAAATTTCAAAGACACTTGTCATAAAAACAAAGGCATTATAAAAAAAAAATGGGTGCGTGTACTTATGTACGCGCGTGAGAAATTATACTTCTTTGGCATCATTAAAAAACAATAAAACAAATAACGGATGTCCTACATTATATTTAAATAATCTATTAAATTTTTGTCACGAACTTTTTATTAAATGGTCTGTTAAATTTATTTCTTTATTTTGTAAATATTAAAAAACCAATAATAAATATTCAACATTGATAATTTAATAATATTTAGTATTAATTATATTAAATAATGATATTTAATTTATATCAATAAATAATACATACGGATAACTAACCTTAATTATATTGGAGCACTTGAAAAAGTATTTTCGTACTATTTTTTCACTAATATTCACAAATTTTTCGAGACTTAATGAATTCGGTCGAGTGGGCAACTTAAATAATACACACGGATAACTAACCTCAATTTTATTGGAGCACTAAAAAAAAGTATTTTAGCACAATTTTTTCACTAATATTCACAAATTTTTCGAGACTTAATGAATGCGGTTGAGTGGGCAACTTCATCCTGTTAATTTTGTGTTACAGTGATGCGCGCGCATCTTGAAATTGAATTCGGTTGAGTGGGCAACTTCATCCTGTTAATTTTGTGTTACAGTGATGCGCGCGCATCTTGAAATTGAATTCGGTTGAGTGGGCAACTTCATCCTGTTAATTTTGTGTTACAATTTTGTGTTACAGTGATGCGCGCGCATCTTGAAATTTCACTCTCATCAGTTTTTCATAACGCGCCTAAAGAAGTATAACTTCAAAAATCAGGTGATTTTTGTTCCCAAACCATGACCTTTTCAGCTCTTAGAGCATATACCATGCAGGAAGCCTGGCGGCGGAAAAAGTGTCCCCGAGTGCGAAAGAGAGGATCATAGTAAGACGAGCATTCCTCTCTTCAGAAAGTGTGGCGTAAAAGTAAGATAGAACAATACCATGTGCAGCCTGTCCTTGTCGCTCTACAACCTGGATGGCTGATACGTTTCTTCTCAGCCAATAAAATGCCGAGTAAAAAAGATGGAGTGTCCAGGGTAAACCGGGGAAATATATCTCGCTCTCTCATTACTACGGCCACAGTTTCGCGAGGTTGACGACATGGCATAAGCAACTTGTAGGGGCATGGGGGGTACTGTGGTCGTGTTTGAAAATTGACTGACAGTACTGTCAGCAATCTTTTATCTCTTTTGCGCTGCCGAGTTCATGGACAGCTCTGTCTCTGTCCTAGGGAATTTTTATTACTGGCAGTCAATTTACGAACACGGCCTGTATATGCTCCAAGGCAGCTACCTGCGGTAGTATATGCCTTAATTAAGTACCGTGCTGAATTGTTCCATGTCAATTCTACCAAAGTGTGACTGTGTAAATATTTTGTAATACGTACTCCAATTTTTCATGGCAAATGACGACATGGTATGGGAAGAACTCCCAAAGATCGATGCCGATCCTCCGAGAATGCGTGACAAGTGTATACAATGCAGGTAGATAATGTAAAGTTGACATCAAACCTGCCGGATCTAACCTATTCTAATCTAATCTACTTGAACTGGATTTGTACAGACCATATGCATTTCATAAGAACCCTAGCTTGTTTTTAGTTTATCTATTCATTTGAAATAATTGACTGATACAAAAAGACACCAAATTATGAAATATATCTTTAATCCAGGAGACCTATCACAGTTTGCTGGTGTCTGGGATTACCAAACACACGGCTATCTCCAAACTCAAGAGTGATAATACTTCAGCATCCTGCGGAAGTTAAACGTTGCCTCAGAACCGCACCTATGTTGACGTACGCTTTAGAACCAGGAAAATGTTTAACATTCAGGTAAATACGCTTAGGCTGATTCTTGCAGCATCATAGTTTGAGAACCTAATTTCTAGAATGGTAGAAGCTGGTAACTGCCGTTGGCCACAGCAAATTTTATAGTGATTCGCTGCCTATTCTTGATGCCGCAATCTGCAGTTCCGAGGCAGCCACGTTACAAATTGAGCCACCTAATTTTCATTCGTCAGAAATAATCTCAAGTAAATGAAATGAGAACGAAACGTATTAAGGGGGATGTACATGTTAGATCTAAAATTATGCTTATTTTTAAGAACTTTTTTCTAAAGAAAATGAAAACACTTCAAGCAATTTGAGTTTGAGAGCTTTATTATTTATAATTTCAAGAACATTTTACAATTTTGTCCAATTCGTAACAGATAGAAGGAATGCTTTGAGTTAATAACACCTTTCAAGTGGAAACTCGTGGCCCAAATGATGAATACAAATTTTCATTCAAAATATAAACGATTAGGCACAAAAAATGTACATTTTCGCCGAAAAAATTCTTTAAAAAATTTTTGTAAAAAACATTTGAGATTGAAATTCAATAATCTAGCCACAAGCTAGAATGGATAGATAAGATTGTGTTAAAATTTCAATTCGATCGGATAAAAATTGATCAATAAATCTGTACCACTGGATTGAACACATGGTCGTTCGATACTTATTCATGCCGTGCCGCCATTTTGTTATCAATTTTAATGAAAAGATTCTAAAATGTTCTTAAAAATACAAATAATAAAGCCCTCAAACTCTAATTGCTCTAAGTGTTTTCATTTTCTTAAAAAAAAACAACCCTAAAACTAGGTTAGGTATGATATTAGATCGTCCTAGCTTTACCCACTCCCCTTAAAAGAGGTTTATTCCGATGCCTGCCAATCTGAAATTTAAAAGAAAACGTTTTGTATGATGCAAAAATTATTCTGAAATAATATTTTTGTTTTCAGTATTGCAAAGATTTGAGTTTATGTAAATTCATGAATGGTATGAGCACTTTTATCGTACGTTCTTTTTAACTTCCTGTTTCTCTGATTTCAGAGAAAATAGGAAGTTATTGTAATCACCTCGAAAATAAAAAGTTTAGTTCTCACTAGATCTCCACGTTTTGAGGTCCGGAGAATCACCTCCAATCATTTTCGAATGGACGTCTGTGTGTGTGTGTGTGTATGTATGTATGTATGTATGTATGTATGTATGTATGTACATTCTTTGTTTCGTTATTTTCCTTAATTCTGTAATTATTGTTAGCTGCCTTGGATACCGCCACTCTACCAGTTCGTGTGAGTACTTGAGCCTAGCCAGCCGTACAACGGGTTCTCTAATTATTTTTCGTACGGTTTCGTGTTATTTTTCTTGATTAATAGTATTGTTTGAAAATTGACGCTATCGCGTCTGGCGCCCAACGTAATTGATTTTGTTATAGTTTAATGTTCAGAATAAGTGGAGAATCGCGCCAAAGTGTCAACGGTTAGTCCTTATCTGAGGGTAACAGAATTTAGCTTTACAAATTGGCACCCAACGTGGGGCCACAACAGGCCAGTTACAGTAAATTCCAGTTCAAATTTAGTTAAAACCTTGAGAGAGAACAAGAGAGAGAGAGAGAGAAAGAGAGAAATTGTTATTAACAAAAGAAACCCCTTCCTGCTTTTATTCAGTCGGTTATCTTTAAAAACAGTTGATATTGAGTGACCCATCGACCCAAAATATTTAAACGTCCCGGATTACAGATATTACGACGACGAAATAATCCCTCGCGAGTATTACTTGTAGTCGACGCATTGTTCGCGTAGAGCAGCGCGCAGCCAAAACCAATTTTTTCTCTCGCCCGCTATAGTCCGGTCAATTTAGACATAAAAATAGTGATCGAAACACAATAATTCCGACAGAGCTGAATTTTGGTAGAGACCTTGGGTTTACCATTAAAAAAAAAAATAAAAAAGTCCCCATCGATACCATGTGTGCTAAAAAAGTTATTCAAGGTCAGAGGTCAAAATTTTCGGTGTTGTTTTTTGTTTTTAAGGGGAATACCATACACATTGTCGGGTGGATAGTCAGAGGTATCAAACATTGTATCTACATCACGTTTGATGATATCGTAGATATTAGGCACATTAAATTGATAAATAATGCTGTCTGTGTCGGTATACATCAATTTAGCTTATTTATTCGAAAAGTTGGTTTTAATGTGATTATAGTGGAATCGTAGAGAAAGATTTTTGACAGATCTAGAATTGATGCGCTGACGTTAATAGGTTTGGCGAAGTGAACTTTGACACGGTTCATTTCAATGATAACCATATCAGTGCCAAATACGGTGCAGCTGTGAAAGTTTGCTCGGGCAATAAGCGTTCTCGCACCACCTCTTCCCTCCCATTTTGTGACCAATTTAACATCTTTATGATTTCGCACATTCTCCATAGTCTTGCCGAACACCGCGTTATTCATGAGCTTGTAAAAGTTTTTCTCAAATTCATTCCTAGACCGCTTACGCATGTAAGCGTGTTGAGCGTGATGTAAGGCTCGAGCCATGGAGATTGCACTTTCGTTACTTTCAATCCTAAATTCAAACACTGTTTCAAATTTCTATAGTGCAATATATACTTTGTTTTGGGGTGAAGGGTGGTCGAGAGTTTGGCATTTTTACTACCTGGAGGAGTAAAATGTTCGGGACAAAGAGGTAAGTCTTTCTGATCCTCGTGGAGTTCTACAGGGTAGTCCAAATCTACCTCCAGAAAGTAACCGATCGGCGGATCGTCCGGATGGTTTGTTATATCGATGTGCTGATACTCCCACTCGAACGAACCAATTGGTAAATGCACGCTCATAGCTGCACCGTACAGATTATTCACGTCAAAATACGTGAGATACGATTTCACGTTACTAGGATCAAAATCTTTTCCCATGAATTTATTATTGGCCCGAGCGTGTCGATTAGAACATTGTGCTACGCCGCCTCGAATAGCTTTTTCAATAAATAAGACCATTTCAGGGTTATCTAAAAGTTGCAAATTTACATTAGTATGCTTGAGCATCGCGTCGAAAGCAAGTCCCGGTGCAGTGTAGTAGTGCAACGGAACTAAATCGTATGTTTTGAAGCAGCTAGCGCGGAAAACTATTGGAATTGTATGCGTCTCTCTGAAATTCAAATTACACCGATTATGAGCAGGACCACGATATTTACCCGTGAAGTGACAGTGATCGTGACACTCTTTCTCCTCAGGGGTAAACGGCTTTTCGCAAATATAACAATTCTTTGCGCGCATGTGACGATCGCGATGCACTTGGGTAAGACACTCCATCGGAATTAAGTTTTTGATGCGTGAGTCTACTTGGATCGATGAATCTTTAAGCTGTTGCATAAACCAATCTATGCAATCGGCACCGCGTTTACTGTGGAACTCCGATAAAGTCTCATCGTACGCGCAATGTACATAGTATGCTACACTGTGCGGGATATGCTTTTGAAATTCACATGTTTTACGGTTTGAAACGTGATTTTGGAATTGATCAACCCTTGCAGACTCTAATATACATTCGAGATCGTCGTAAACGACAAACGGGACAGTGCCTATGTTTCGAAAATTGGAAAATGCTAAATCTTTACACTCGGGAAATTCCATGCGTACCTTATTTAGCATAATACAATCTTGTCGATGATTGTGCATGTTTCACGGTAAAGTGAGACAAACAATTGTCACATAAAAACGTTTTGTGTTCATGATCAGACAATTGTTCGCACTTACATCATGTAGAGTAGCAGGGAATTTGATACCTGTACAGTCCAACTCGAAAATATAGCGACGATAGTTGTGAGTCCTATCGGTGTGGGTGTTGACCGGGTGGAAGGCTGCTGTGCCGGACTAGAGAAGACATCTTTCATCCTCGTTCCTCACGTTGATCACAGCCTTCTTATGTCGAATGTCCTGGGTCAACTCGATGAATGTTGAAGCCCCCGCGGCGAGAGGCTGGTAGCGGTTGATATTTACAGTGATGTTGAGGATCTCAATCATACTCCAGCCGGAATCGCGTTGCTCGAAATCTTCCACTTTTGATAGCAGATCATTCTGTGAACGTGTAAACCAGCCCTCTATATCGCTCGATGGGAGAAGAATCGCCACGTTGGAGGTGTTGAAGCTTTCAACTTCGGTGGAGATCTCTTCGTGCTTGGCATTTTGGAATTTGCACGATAATATGAGGTTGACCTTCACATTTCCCTCCTCGCGCAGTACCAGCTCCAACTTCTCGGTGACGATGCGCTGCACATCATCCAGAAAGACGTCCAAATTTTTATGACGTAGATTTGTGACAACCCCTGTTCGGATTCGGCTGGCAAATGCACTATCCACGTCGTCCCACTGTATACCCGCAGGAGTACCGATATTTCCACCCGTCACCACTACGCATTCCTGCAAATGCTTGATCTTCGTCATCCAAGATTGTAGGAGTGTGATCGTATGTTGAATCCGTATTTTCGCACCAACAGTCGTTCCTCGTTGCATAGAAATATTACGTAGAACTTGGATATTCACAATTACAATATCAGTCCAATGATTGATGACAGCGTCATTCACTTCTCCGGGTGGTTGCTCTCTAAGCAAATTGTACGTCCCGTCCATCTGCTCTGCAAGTCCCATATACGCTTCGATGGCCATGACTTTGACGTTGATATAAGCAGAACTTTGTATAACTTTTGACTTGTACGTATCGTGTAACACTGATGAGTCTGCATCGGATGCGTTGAGCTTATATATAGGCCGATAGATCGCAAGAATTTGGGTGTGGTGGTGGGGGGTCCAAGCTTTGTACCACCCCCGCCATCAAAGAATCAAAAATTTTTATGGTATACAGGTCTGAGCCTGCACACCCCAACCCTAAACAGCATGGGGATATGTGATGGGAAAAATCGATAAGCGAAAAACAGGTAGCGAGCAGTGTTTGGCGTGAGAAGAATCTTGTCTTGCCCACTCTTGACCGGATGGTTTGTGTACATACAGTTTTTGGGTTTTATGACTCTTTATAGCGACCAAGTCCGAGCCTACACACCCCCAATCATATTAGCGTGGGGTATGCAACGAGAAAAAAATCGGTCAACGAAAAGCAGGTAGTGAGCTCTTGAGAAAATTTTCTCCCAGCGTATACTGCCCCCGCGTCACATTTTTGTCTGTATGTCACGTGGTGCATGCTCTACGGATGATTGGCTGGCTGGTTTTTGCTCGGTGGAGGGTGGGTGCGACTCCTTTAGTATGAATTCGAACAGCGGTTTGAAACTTCTCTAGTAATTTTGAAAATCCTTCGTGTGAAAACAAGCGTTTTTTATAAAGTTGTGAGAAAGAAAAAAAAAAAACGGTGTTCATTTGAAAAATCTTAAGACTTCAACGAGTTTATATTTTTTGTGAGTACTTTATAGAATACACATATATATGTATATGGTGCTACGCTAATCCTCTTATGATACTCTGAATGTTGATTTGAATTCCGTAATGATTATCGCATTTGATTAGTATGTTAACAAAGTTTTTCGATTTGTTTCAACTTTTCTGTATTCCCTATCATCATATCCATAAAAATTCTGGAAAAATTTTAGAAACTTATCAAAAAAAAAAAATTAACGGATGGAAAAGAAGACCGTCAGACTCCCCACCCAATTCACCACCACGATCGCCGACTTATAAGCGGGTGTGCAGAGAGGTGGCTTACGATGAGGAGGAGGATGCTGATGAAATGATCGATAGTGATGCCGATTCGTTGATTATCGACACCGAGCCATGTATTGACAACAGTGCTGGTGATGATGATCGCGAGTTTGAGCAAAATTTGGTTGGCGAGCATCATCGTTTAGAATCATCACCATCACCGACTGATGCGGAGGATGAGGAGGAGGAGGATGAGGAGGAGGATGATAATGTTAGCGAACAGGATAACGATAATGATATTATGGATTATTTTGAGGAATAAACCACGATAAATTCACAATTATTGATTTTATGTTTTTCACAAGTAAAAATTCATAACATTTACATTTTGTATGACAAGAATGGGCGAAAGTGATAAAGATATATATTTGTAATGTATCCTAGTTCTAGATTATAATTTTATCGAATAGTAAATTTTTTTAATTTTATGTATAAGCTATGATATAATTGAGATTAATTCTATTGAATATTCTACATATAAACTCGAATATAATTGTATATATTGTAATAAATTCTATTGCTATTTTGGCAAATATTGTCCATATTATCTATATACACGATTGCAACCTAGACAGTCTTTAATTAGAGGATTCGGTCCATCCACTATATAGCCATGGGGTCCTGGTGTGTAATGTGTGCTACATCTGCGGAAACTTGCGATGATGTAGTCCATTTTCATATTCTCTGGTAGTTTATCCCACGCATTATTGATGGAGTTTGATGCGAACGTGTAGATGAATTCTTTTGGTAAAAAAGCTATATCCTCGGACATCATTGCCCTTAAACCGTCCAATTCTTTGTACAGACGGAAGGATTTCTCGAGGGAGCTGGTACACTCTTTCGAATACCAACTCCTTAGTCGCTGCACATTTTCAAAGGCGCAGTTGTATACCGAGATGTATTCAGAGTTGTCATCATACCAAATTGAGCCTGGCGCTGCTGCTTGCTGGAAGTTATTCGCTGGAGCCTATCCATGGTTCAAGTCATGCCACGGTGCCGCTTCCATATACCTCAATTTTTCCAGTGCAGGGGGTATGATATGCAAATCTTCCATATTAATAACCCTCGTTGTACCATCGACAATCTCCGTCAGCCATGCTTTCTTCTCCGCCCCTTTGACGTATACGTAACATACATTTCCAAGCATTTTTCTCACAATCTTCGTCACATCCTCGTGAAATTTGTTACCTGCATTCCATGATATTCCGTGGTGATTTTGTGTCAACCATACATTGGTAGCTCTACATTCAAGTGGTAAGCTTGCCAAATCATAGGGTGGCTTGAAAATGATGTAATCCAGACCCGACCCGTTTACATTGATGACTGCAACTTCCTTGGGTACAAACTTCATGTTATGACCAATAGAAAATGGCCGTGGGGGGAGCGCCACCATTATGTGGTCCAGAACCGGCGTAGCTCTACTACTTCTATCAAACTTAGCCGTTGTAATTTAACATACTAGATCGTGGGAGACGAGGTTCCATGATATCTCCATGATTTCGGTCGTTAATGTTGTATCTATCGATTCTTGGTTGCATCGTGTGATGCCGATTTTGTGTGAATCATGGTCCACGGCTTAGAGTTGCGGTAAGCCGCCGTGTGATTGCATGATTTCAGTAATTAATAAATTTCGTGTCTGAGCGACCTCGTAACTGCCGAATAATCAATTCTTTTGTATTTACGAATTTTCTGATTATTTATGAATTTCCATTAGCCTGCTTCTGTACTTTCTATCGTATTTTGAGCCCTATTGGCTTTATCTTTCGTTTCCTAATTTTTTGTAGTAATACTGTGCCTTATATTTCATTTCTGTTATTGCTTATTATATTTTTATTTATTTCCTGCCTATTGTATCGTATATCGAGTTCCTTGGAGTATAACCGAGCATAGAATCAGCCTCTAAATACTACTGCACCTTTTTCTATTGCTATTGGCCATTCTATATTATTTTTTCTTGTTATTGTTTTCTCTGTATATTTTAAGTTCTGCGTATTTTGTGTGAATCATGGTCCATGGCTTAAAGTTGCGGTAAGCCGCCATATGACTGCATGATTTCAGTGATTAATAATTTTCGTATATTCTTGATTCTTTTGTACTGCGGCGTATTTAGCGTATTTCTTTATTTTGTGAACTCTCCGAATTTCTCACTCTCTCATAATTTTTTATTCTCTGGTAATTTTGTATTCTCTCAAGAGTTATGTTTAAGAATTTATTGTTTAATTCTTCAGATCCGTAATTATTGTAAATTATTGATTCTATCGTTTATGAATAACTCTACCGAAAATTATCTATCGTACTTGACCGTATATCTAGTTGATCGTTTACGCTACCGATTTTATAAATTGTTAATGAATGTCAATCTTTCGTACTGATTGGAATCTTTGGTAAATTCGTCGTATTCTCCCGTTATTATCTACCGAGCTATCTTTACTTTGTTTTCTACCGATTGCAATAAAGTTCTCACTCTTGTTTTTAATCAACAGAATAATAATTTTCGTAGCGTCATTTGCAACTTGGGTAAGATCACGTTGCTCAGTGACGTGTAGTTTTAAGTAAATTCTTGCATTATATCGCTTCTCACGACCTACGCTCATTTTTCTCTGTTAACTACCATCTCTCGTTTCAAAGCTACCGTTTAATTCTATTCTACCGAAAATTTTGTGAACAATTATTGCCTATTTTATTAACTACCGCTATCGATACCATTTCATTTGCCTGTCCTAACCCTGTAACCTACTCGACAATATATGACTGATTGACCTGTTCATTTTTTCCTGACTTGAGTTATTCTTTATTTCATTATTTTCCTTAATTCTGTAATTATTGTTAGCTGCCTTGAATACCGCCACTCTACCAGTTCGTGTGGGTACCTGAGCCTAGCCAGCCATACAACGGGTTCTCTAATTATTTTTCTCACTGTGTCGTGTTATATTTGTTGATTCGTATTATTGTTTGAAAATCGACGCGAACGCGTCTGGCGCCCAACATAATTGATTTTGTTATAGTTTAATGTTCTTAATAAGTGGAGAATCGCGTCAAAGTGTCAACGATAAGTCTGCATCTGATAGTGAGGGTAACAGAATTTAGCGTTACAGTATGTATGTATGTATGTACGTGCGTGATCAATTTTTTGTCCGACGATATCTCGAGAACAGGTACTCAGATTTTGATGAACTTCATCTTAATCGACGCACCTCTTTCAGACTTAGACCTGATTAGATTTTGGCTGTGATTGGTTTAGTAGTTTTTCAATAATTTAAAAAGCCAAAATCACAAAAATAAAATAAAAATGGTGTTATCTTCGCAACAGATACACGGATTTGCATGATAATTGGTATCCGAAAGGATTTGGGGTCGTTGACCACATATCTGAAGTCACATTTGTAAAATAAAGATTTCACGTAGTAAATATGCACGAAAAAAATGAAAACATTCGGAGTTTGATGAAAATTGAAAAATTCATGTTCTTTGTGTCGCTGATCACAAATTATTACCTGCCCGGCTTTCGTTGCCCCCAAACGCTACACAAACCGGAATTTCATACAAGCGTAAAGAAAAACAGTGTTTGATACGCCAGGCCAAACTCGTTTCTTGCGCACTACTCGTCTGAAGGCCGCATGAAGCCGGGGCTAGTAGTATAACAAGGAGAGTTCTACACGCAGATTTCTGTTACCGACACTTACTGACATCCTCCCCAGACTCTAACCCTTTTTCCGCGATGACGTCACAGTTTGCCGTACGGACTTGAGGTCAAAAACGTGCAACCTTACCGACAGTTGTACCGGTCGACGCTCAAAAAATCGCACTGCTTTACCGACAGTTATTATCGGTCGAATGCCAAAATCGTGCTGCTTTCCCGACAATCTTAGCGACCTAAGGTCAAAGTCTGTAGTGCTCGCCTGCCAACGCTAGAGGGCATGAACTTTTTCACCGATCTGGATGTCGGTTACCGTCCCGCATTCTTTTCCCACGATAGGACTGCTGATGTGCAACATTAATCACTTCGAATTCTTTTCCCACGGTAGGACTGCTGATGTGTAACATCAACCACCTCACATTCCTTTCCCACGTTATGAACCACGCGACATTCCAAAATTAATGGTTTTGACAATTGTTTTTTATCCACTCGGATATCGATACGTTATCTTCGACGTGACATTCTTTCACCTCAAATTCTTTTTCCACGCTGGGAATACTGATGTGTAACATCAACCAACACACATTCTTTTCCCACGTTATTATCCATGTGACATTCGAAAATTAATAGTTCTGAGAATTGTTTCATTCACTTTCATCATATTAATCATGTGACATTCTTTACCCCCCCCACCAAATTTCAAATGCAAGTGGAAAGTGGTATTATAAAATGTAGAACCGAAAACTTCAGCATCAGTCTGAAGCCGTACTTCTTGCAAATGAAACATGCTCTGGAACAACAACATGAATTAAAGAAACGACTAGAACTGCTCATCAAGATCATTGGAGAAGTAAAACATCTGCTGAAAATCAGATCTGACCACAATCAACTCACAACAAAATTTGAGCACATACAACTCGACAGTGACCAAGATGGATTTTTCAAAGTTGAACGAAGTCGCTCGCCTCGAGTCACTTCTGCCCTTGGAAAAGCTGTCGGACCTCGAATTATACTTTGAACACCGAGTCAGCGGCGTTCGTCGAGTAAAGACGTAGTTCGGTGATAAAGTGGTAGTGGACTTGGAGGACTCTTTCACGATTTTTCCACCGAACCGGTTGACCAAAGCCCTCCTAAAAGATGATGATGTGTTCCAGAAGCTGACGACAGCCAGTAAGGACACACGGTTGAGTCTACGCTATCTTGGTGGACCGTATAATCAACTTGAATTCATTAACGTATAATCTAAGTATCACATGCACATATCCAGTATCTTGTAGTAGTCTTACGTTCAATATAAAAAGATTGAAATTATGAGTATTTTTTGTTTTACATCAAGCCATCCTGTGTACCTTTAACCCTACATACGTTTTATACCTTGTAATTGTAACTAAAATTAAGTCTTAAAATCCAAGAAAATGTTACTCCGAACACCAATAAGCAACGATGCAGGGTTGCAAGCTGCGTTTGCGCCTTGTAACTGTAATGTGAACTCTGCGATGAATTTTGAACGGGTTCAGTCAAGACCAAAGTGCAAAGTCGACCGATAGCTGCGGTAGTATACATTCAAAGCCAAGGATCTGCGGTGTTGGGTTACTATCGCTCTCAGAATACAAAACATAACTCGGTTTGAGTACAGCTCGGTCAAGGATGGAGAGCAAGGTTGAATCTCACATAAGCTTCGTATTAAAAATACAATTCTCTCTTAAGAGCTAAGGTGAAGGTGTAAAATTAATTCATGTATATTTTTAAAGAAACAGTTTTATTGAGTACAATTTTTTAGGCTACAGTTGACAATTACTTCACAATGATGGTACAATAATTGTATTGAACAGTATCGTAACCAGAATGATAGATTCGCCAGGAATGAGGGACCGTTCTTGCAAATGCTTCTGCGCAGTAACACAAATCGTACACCCTCGCCGTTTGAACAGTATGATGATTTTGTAGCCAATTTTGGAGTAACAAAACGTTTTGTGCTGCACAGATTGCGTTGGGTATTGTATGCACGTCACATCTTAGAGACACAGCTGAAGTTTTTTGCAAGGTTTGAAGCGATGGACAGCCAAAGTCTAGCAAATCGATGATTTGAACTTTGGGGACAATTTTAAGCAACCAATCTCGTTTTTCCACTCCTTTTACGTACACGGTTTCAGCTTTGCACAGCCTGTCTTCAATAGTCCACTCAAATTCCTAAAACAGCATGGTTGCACAGCTCTAAGGTAAACCGTGAAAATCGCGTTCCAACCAAGAATTTTGGCTTTCGTATTTGACGTCCAGACAATCCCATTCGTAAGGTGGCTGGAAGAAAAACATTGACGAAGATGCTTCCGAGTAAATTGAAATTATAGCCAATTTTTTCAATGTGAAGGTATTGTTGAAAGGTCTACGAAAGCCTTGTATGTCAACGATAAGCTCCATCTTTGAATTGTGCGAGATGGTGGGAACAGGTCAGCTTTTATACCAACATTTTCATCCGACCACTGATTGGGTTGTATTCGACAATATGATCGTGAATATTCAAGTAATACGCCGATGTTTCAACGGGAAAGTTGGCTCTAGCTTCAAATTCAAGACGGATGTCGACAGGTCCGTACTTCAAAGATTCGTTTTGTGTTGAACAGTCGATAACGAATACGGAGACGTCTTGAAGAAATTCACTCTTTGTCAACAACGGCTCGAGGTTCTTGTCGTAGGAGGTAGCTTGGAAGTTTACGTACATTTCGTACAGGAGTGCATACAGATTATCACTCATGTTGAGGTTTGTAACGGTCTTTTCGTTTTCGCGGTTTGCTTCGACCAGGATTACCTCCAACTGCGGAGCCTCTCGCAATCAACCAAAATTTTCCGCTATCAATTTACTTTTTATTGTTTTTATTTAAAACGGAATTTCGAATGTCGGTATGACCGAATGACATGCATCTATATGGAAACCGAATAAAAGAAAAGTATAAATATGAGAGAAAATAATAAATAAATTGTATAAATAAAATGGGCACGGCGGACATCTAGGACAATAACAATTCCATAAACGGCATACTCGTAAAATTACAGATAAAATAGTAGAGGTCAGAATATAAAACTTATCATAAGCTTGTCTTTGGGGATATTCTTCAAATCCCAGTTTCCATTTCCTCAGTTGCGCTCGCTAATTCCGTGCCAGGCCAATTTGAATCCCCTCGTCCGTCATATCTCAGTGGTTTTTCCTTGATCGGGAATCCGTAAAAGATGGGTCGCTGCTACGAGTCCTTCGTTCTCGCAATAGAATCCGTATGCGTTTTACTTCATTTTTCGTCGGTTGTATTTATTCGTTCGTTATGATTTCTTTATTTTAGAGCGCACTCTGATGACGATCGACCGCTCATTCGTCGTCTCCCGCTTAAACTTCTCGATCGATTGCTAACCCGTCGTCTCTCGCTTACACTTCTCGATCGATTCTCTACATCTGTCATATAACCGCTTAGGTGAAAGCCCCCCTCCCTACGGACCTACCTATTACTGAGTCCCGTAGTCACTGCTTTGGCGGCTGAATTCAACCGTTACAGGTTCAGGTTACCGTACGGATAAGATTGAGAGTTTGAAAATAGCTTGACGTCCGTGATATTGCAATGATCGAAATGACTTGCGTTCTTGCCGGTCTTGTTCTTTCGACTTGTTTGGAAACCCAAAATGACGTACCCAGGTTTTTCAAGCAGAGTGAAAGTTTTCACAGTTCAAACGTGTTTCGATGTTGTGGGAAGTAAGGGATATTCGTACAATTCCCAACTGCGGAAGCTCATCGCAACAGGCGGATCTCTCTTATTGAAATTTAGTAGGTCAACTTTTTTCTGATCCGCGAGTTTCCAATACGATATTAGCCATTTCACTGCATTGATCGTGATTTTGAATTCCTCGTCTTGAGTCTGCATGATTGCGTTGACGTCAGTTTTTGATCTCATCAAAATTAACTTGTGTTCAGCGTTGACAACGATCTTGCGGTAGCCTTAGGCGAAACCCAATATCATGCTGAGCGGTATCAGTACGTCGAAATTACCCTTGGCATCGGTTAATTTTTTCTTCTCTTCTACATCAAGCCATCCTGCGTTCTCCATCAGCCAAGTCTGACCAGGGTGCAGAAAAGCGTAACCCTTCATGAGACTTGTCAAGCCAAAGTTCTTGCTTCTATCAATCTCAACTGCATTAATTTCGTAGCGAATTCCTTCAAAAAAATGACAGATCGCGTTGTTTACGAGCTGTGTGTTCACAGTAGCTGTACCATCAGGTTTGAGGAGTCGTCCATGGATACGTACCGAACTTTTGCTGGGTAATATGCATAAATCCTGATGCTGAAGGGTGATTCGAATTTCATCGCTGTTGTTGAAAGTTGACGAGGCGTAAGGTTTGTGAGCGTGAATCTCGTAATGCGCAACGGATTTGTCAAGGACGTCTGGTGTTTGAATGTTTAAGATTTCTTCCTCCATGGTACGTAGCAGATGAAACAGCAAAATCGGATTTTTATTTGTCGGAAATTCCTCTTCCAAAAGGTGTCAGTTTCAGACTCAGAGCTATCAGGAACTCCACGTTTCGAGGTGTTAACGGTTCGAGAATCGATCTATGACTGACTTGATCGGGGCATGCCGACTTACTGATATACCCACTCTTTGACGGTCTGTTATATACAATTCCCATCGTTTATTGGGATTTGATATGTAGTCTCACAGTAATAACTTCTCTACGAAAATTAACCAGGTCTCCGTCTTGATCCACTAACCGGAGCTGAACGTGATCCATGGTCCTGACGGTGATCGGAAGGTAAATGACGTGCGACGGTACTTACACGATCTTATATCCTGGTGGGACAGTGGGGAAAACCTCGTGAATAGTGTGTACTTTATATCCATTGAGGTAGGCGCCCGTTGTAATACTGCACACAACTCGCAACGCGTTGACCTTGAGTGTAGTTACAGGCACGTCTGATTCGTGAGTTTTATCAACCTCCAATACACGTGGCGTGAATCCCAAACGTTGAGCAATGGAATCATTCGACTCAAAGTCAATCGTGTGGTTGCATGTGATTTCGCTGCGTGATGTATTATTGTTGGGTTTGATGCTGAGCCTAACATCTGTATTTCTTAGCACGTTTTGACGATACTTCTCTATGTGCTCGATCTTGTAGTTGCTGGTTGGTATGGTGATCACCATCAGCTACGTAAAATTTATTGTGACCAACATCAACGTCGGAAATCGAATTAAAGGTTAACAATGCTACCAAGCCAAAAGCATAACTTTTATCACGAGCAAGTTCGATCGGTGGGAAATATTGTGCCTCGAGAATCGAAGAGGTTCCCGAAATCGTCAACGTTAACGACTCATCAATGACTGCGAGTGATAGACCAACTTTGATGAATCATGCACCATGTTCATATAGCTCACCATCCAAAAATTTTAGACACAAGTGTCCGCATTCAATTGTATCATAATCCTGGTACCTTTCATGATTGTATTTAATGTTACCAACGCCGAGGTATTTTATGAGGTCTGAGGGTGGTTGAAGGTTGCCGAAACTGTCAAAGTAATCGATATTAGTGTCGCGTTTCTTGTATGCAACTCAGTGTGTTCCCGGACCGTCTTTGTCGTTAAGGTTGATTATAGCTGACTCGTTTTTTCGTCGACCGTTTTTGGGCATTACGTTTCGCACGAAAACACCACGGAAAAGCGGAACCTTAAAGATTTTTCCATATTTCAACAAGACCCAATCAGTCAACGCTCGACGTGGTAGCATCGCATCAAGTGTTTTGAAAAATGGAGGCCAAGACCTGTTTTGTTCGGTTCCATATGAAGCCCTTTGCCCAACGCGATAGCTTCCATAGTTTTGTTGTGTCGTTTGCTTTCTTCCAGTTCTCGTTTAGCAGCACTTGCATCGTTCACAGCCTTCGCTATACCTGCCGCACCACTGGCTGACGCGCCTGTAGCACTAAGTCCAGCGAAAATAGGAATCAGAAACGGTAGAAAACCACTGACTTTTGAAGCTACTGGTAGGACGCGAGGTGTTCGCGCTTTACATTTACCACCCACTTTTTTAACGGCGTTTTCAGCTTCCCTCAGCTCAGATACGATAGCTACTTTTGTATCGTTGCTGGGAACCATAGAACGTTTCACAGCATTCATACTTTTTCTCAAGCTCACATTTTTTGATTTTCGAATTCCCATTCGAAGTTTTGATTTTACTTTCATTGTATTAGCTATTGCCTAAGCCGCTGCTTATTCATCCAAATTGGCGTCTGACGCGAAAACCCGTTTCCAAGCTTTCTCAGCCAACACTCTATCAGCCTCGTTTCTAACTTCAAGATTTTCACGATTCTGGGACTAAGCAATGTCGTGGTCCTTGCAAGCTGCATCGAGCAGATTGATTCCTGGATCACCCCGCGCGCGTCTCTTCGTTAATTTTGTACCAGGCCCAGAGTACTGATAACCTGGTACATGCAATTTGACTGGATGGCGGTTGATGATTTTAATAATCAGACCATAGCCACGATGTTGCCGCTTGCTGCTTCGTTCACCTCTGTACACGATCATGTTCGTGCGTTGACTGAAAAAAAGTGCTTTAAAACGGGATATTTATAGCAAATCCGATATGTTATGTCCGAGATGCGGTTTGAGAAACAAGCTACTAAGCTTCACCTGATGAATTTTGACAAACTCTCGGAGCAAAATGTCAAAAGGCACAAACGGCATGGTGAATTACTTCTGAATAGTGTACGTGCAATATTCTGTGGAACGTCGAATTGTGGTAAAACTAATGCGTTGCTCATACTTTTAACCCATCCCAACGGACTCAGATTCGAAAATATCTATATCTACTCAAAATCTCTCAACCAGCCGAAATACCAATTGTTGAAGCAATTGTTGGACAATGTTGAGAATATGGAGTACTCTGCTTTCACCGAGCATGAGCAAGTGAGTACACCGTAAGAAGCACGGCCCAACTCAATGATCATATTCGACGATGTAGCATGCGAGAAGCAGGACAATATTAGAGCCTACTTTTGCATAGGTAGAAATTACGACGTTGACTGTTTCTATCTTTGTCAGACTTACGCTCGAATCCCCAAGCATCTCGTGCCGACAACGTCAACTTACTTGTGTTATTCAAACAAGACGACATGAACCTGAGACACGTATACAGCGACCATGCAAACACTGATATGTTTTACGCAGAGTTTGAAAGTGTGTGCTCCGCATGCTGGAACGGTGTGAAGTACGGGTTTCTCATGATCGACAAAGACAGTGAGCTTAACGAAGGACGATACAGGAAGGGATTCGATTCTTTTGTTAGCATGGAAAAGAAATAAAATCTAACGTTTTCGAGCGAGAGACGCAGTAGCGTTGCAGACTCAGTTGCGTCAACATGCAGAGCTCTGAAATTTCCAAGCAAAAAGATGTCCTACATCAGACCGCTCATGCAAGTGCAGCGATCCGTCGAAAACACAGATTGCTCAAATCGGGCAAGGAATCTACGGCTCAGAAATTGAGTGACGTTTTCAAACCAATAGTGACTCCGTTAAACGAACTGGTGAATATTACAAAAGGGACTCAACCTGTAAAACAAGAGGTGGAAGAAATTAAAGAAGAAATACAGCAGATGAAAAAGGAAACGAAAAATTAAACTGTCTCGGATATGGACGATTCCTTTGCTTCGGCAGGAGATGAAACAATCGTAGAAACACCGGTCGAGAAAATCGAGGATGAGTATTTTGCACTGATGAGAGATGCGAAGAAGAAAGGGAATTGGACAACGTGTACGGTGTACGCAACCTCGCAAACGGACTAATGATTGGTCATTCGTTGATATCTTTTGAGAGTGACTTCATCCGTATTGGCGATACGTTTTACCCACAAACGAAGGGTTTGCTGGAACTTTCGTTCAAAAAGAAGCCTGACGGTTCTTATGTGAGCGCCGGAGATCGGGAAAATTTTTAAAACATAATCCTCGCAAGCAACACGCATCAAAAGTATTACTCATCCGATGAGGCTGTTCCAAACGAAAACAGTTACAAATACCAAAATGTCATTGCCGAATTGATGGATTATTCCCCATCACCTCGCCGAAAGGGTGAAGGTCTACTTCCGCAAGCTATGATCACTCGACAAGGTGTTGAAACGAAATACGTTCTCTGGGCTGATCCAAACGAGTTAGTGGAGCGTCTTTGTTTACTCCCGGCATCTCAGGCAGCGGGAAACCCGAATCACAATAACGAAATAATCTCCATAATCGAAGAACTACGCGAAGCAGGAATGTCTTATTGAGCAGCTCCCATCGGTTTTGCATTTATTTCCGAGATGAGCGTCGACGTGTTTGGACGGCATCTGGATAAAAACACGGCTGCGAGCACTCACGGTCCTCCGGGTGTCGGATTTCAAATAACAGCGGACGGACATTACGATATACAGAACAAGAGACTCTTCAATGTCGCAGATCCCGCAGACCCGAACAATGCTGTAACTTTAAAAATATTGAGACGAAAATTCAACGCGCTGCAAAAACAAATCGACAATCTCGATCAAATGATCAAAGCTTTGGAGCTCACCACGGAGAAAGCCTTGGATACCTCCTACACAGACTTTGAAACAGGCAGAGACCTGTTGATTCGGAACCCTGAAAACATTTCCAAATTGAACACCAGACTAAGAGCGTTGGAATATGAACGAGAAAAAGCAAGCACTGGTGACGAAACTGCATAAGCCTGCACGCCAGAATTACCCGCGTTGACGTGTAGACATGCGCGGCATCGACGAGATCTGGCAGGCGGATCTTGTTGATATGATCTCACAGTTATTGATATCTTTTCAAAGTACGCGTGGGCTGTACCGATAACGAGCAAGTCTGGAGATGATGTTACGAAGGCAATGGAGTCTGCGCTTGTCCAAGGACGGGTACCGAAAAAATTCTACGTCGACAGAGGAACGGAATTTTACAACTCGAAATTTGAATCTCTTATGTCACGCTACGGGATCAAACTTTACTCCACGTACAGTAATTTGAAGGCTTCGATCTGCGAACGCTTCAATCACACGCTCAAAAGTCAAATGTGGAAACGGTTCAGCATGCAAGAAAGCTGCAAGTGGCTCGATATCTTATCTGATTTGGTTTCGGCTTATAACGACGCCAAATACCGAACCATAGGAATGAAACCGTCGGATGTCACCGTTGAGAACGAAAGGCTGTTATTACGTCAGGCGCAGGGGGGGCTGCGAGCGAAACCTACCAAACTGGCAAAGTTCAAAACCGGTCACAAAGTTCGAATCAGCAAATTCGAAAACGTCTTTGAAAAAGGTTACACTTCCAATTGGATGACAGAGATATTCACGATAAGTCGAGTGGAAAATACCTATCCTGTGACGTACAAGCTTAAAGACTACTGAGATCAACCCATCGCTGGTGGTTTCTACGAACAAGAGCTTCTCAAGGTTGAACATCCGGATATCTATCTGGTGGAGAAGGTGCTCAAGAAGCGTGGAAGAAAAATATATGTTAAATGGTTAGGTTTTGACAATAGACACAACAGTTGGATAAACGAATCGGACATGTAACATCAAATAATTGAATTTTTGTAGCGGTTCCATCGGTACAACAGTTTTGAAATAAGCTTCTAACGAATGTGCTAATTCCTCTAACTTATTCACAATCCATTGAATGCAAGTCTTTCCACGATTAATTTTGAATTTTGAAATTGAATCGTTGAACGCACAATGTAGATAGTAAGCTATACTATACGGAAGATGCTTGTGATAAATTGTTCTATTTTCCCTAAAACTTTTAAGAGAGGGTTGCAGTAAACATTCTAGATCTGCGTCAATGCAGAATAGAGCGGTTTCTTTGTGTTGAAAATTTTTAAATTTGAGAATCTTGTCCTCTCCCGCTGGTAAGATAACTTTGTTTTTGTTTAAATTCATGCAATCTACATTGTGCTTTAACAAACACCTTTCAGATTGAAAGTGAGTCAAACATCTATCAAATAACCAAGTACGACCATTACGTTTAGAAATTTGAGAACTTGTTAATCGAGACAGATTTCAAATTCAAGTAAAATGAAAGATTCTATTTTTCTCATAATTTTCTATCGCTAAAAGATGAATTACAGGTTTATCAGACTCATTCTGATCCAGGTGAATCGGTACTTCTTCACTTTTCTTCCGATCACCTTGGTCTATACCATAAACGTTAATGGAAAGTCCATTACGTTTCTCAAATTTTGAAATGGTGTTTTTGTCTGGAGACATAGAAAACTTTATACCATCATACTGCAGCACTGAACTGAAATGCGGGTACAAGCTGGTCGCGTTGGGATGGTTGTTGTCGACTGGGAACAGAGCTGCGGTGACCGACCAGAGAAAGCAGTAAGAGTCGTTGTTTCTGATGTTTACCACAACCTTCTTATCACTGATATGCTTAGGTAACGGGGTGTATGTGAACACACCGCCTCGTAGTGGCACCTACTTGTTGATATTCACAGTCAAATTGATTATTTCAGTCCGCGACCAGCCTGAATCTTTTCCTTGGAAATCTTCCACCTTTTTCAACAAACGCTCTATCGCGTTTCCGATGAACCATTCGTTAATATCCGTTGTCTGGAGGATGATTTCATTTCTCGTATTAAAAAATTTGATCTCTTCCACCGTGTGATCATCTTTTCTAACTTCAAATTTACAAACCAGGATAACAGAAGCCGAATATTTTGACTTCCGAATTTCATCTATTTCTGAATCTCTGCTGTCGATGATGATTTGTCCAAGATTTTGTACGCCGATTCCATAATAGCGATCAATCTCAAACACTTCTTGGATTCCATCTTGAGCTTTTTCCGCACGTATACTTGACAGGTTGAGACTGAATGATCGTTTGCAGTGATAAGCGTCCTTTTTACAGGGCAGCTGTACGTATGTTTGTGTGTGCGCGCGCTGTGCTTTGCATTCCCAGAGTGATAGTAACCCAACATCGCAGATCCTTGGCTCTGAATGTATACTACCGCAGCTGTCGGTCGACCTTTCACTCTGGCCTTGACTGAACCCGTTCGAAATCATCGTAGAGTTCACATGACAGTAACACGCCAAAAAGAATGTCACGTCGATGATAACGTATCGACATTCGAGTGGATGAAAAACAATTCTCAGAACCATTAATTTTGGAATGTCACATGGTTGATAACGTGGGCAAAGAATGCGGGGTGGTTGATGTTACACATTAGCAATCCTACCGTGGGAAAAGAATTTGAGGTGAAAGAATGTCACGTCGATGATATCGTATCGACATCTGAGTGGATAAAAAACAATTCTCAGAACCATTAATTTTGGAATGTCGCGTGGTTGATAACGTGGGAAAGGAATGTCAGGTGGTTGATATTACACATCAGCAGTCCTATTGTGGGAAAAGAATGTGGGACGGTAACCGACATCCAGGTCGGTAAAAAAGTTCACGCCCTCTACCGTTGGCAGGCGAGCACTACAAACTTTGACTTTTGGTCGGTAAGATTGTCGGTAAAGCAGCACGATTTTGACATTCCACCGATAAGAATTGTTGGTAAAGCAGTGTGATATTTTGACCGTCGACCGATGCAACTGTCTGTAAGGTTGCACGTGTTTGACCTTAAGTCGGTACGGCAAACTGTGACGTCATCGCGGAAAAAGGGTTTGACTCTGGGGAGGGTGTCGGTAAGTGTCGGTAACAGGAATCTGCGTGTAGAACTCTCCTTGTTATACTACTGAGGCTCTACCTCGGCTTCGTGCTGCCGTCAGACTCGCAGTGCGTAAAACGCTCGTTTGGCCTCTTATATCCAAATACACTAGTTTCGTGCACAAATAACGGGAAGTTCAAAGGCTGGCTCACAGTCAGCCCAAATCCGTCCCTTTTTTTTTCTCTTCCAATCAAGTTCAGTATGTAACGAATAATTCCAAATATTTTTGCAGTTTAGAATATAATTCTAAAATCTTTCAGAATTACACTTTAATGAAAGTGACTTGATTCTAGAAATTTCAACAATACTTGTTTACTCATTGTAATCGCTAGCCACTTATTCGTATAAAGTCAGATTCAACATGTCATCTGTACTGTTATTATAAATTGTAATTTTGGAATCCAGAAAACGGATCAAACTAGATTTCAGTTATCTTTAATTTTTTCTTGCTGTAGGCAGAATTTTATTGTCTACGGAATGTTGAAAACGAATTTAATTCTGTGCAAAAAGATCGAATAGGAATGGTTAGCAAAGGAACTGCATTTCATATAATTAGAACTGGATTGCAATTCGAATGGAACAAATGGCGAAAAATCGAATCGTAAATACAGATTCCAAACAATAGAACGTTTCATTCGGATTAATTTTTTTCCCTATGCATCTGACATGCATTACCAAACTGTGTGTGTGTGTGTGTCCGCGTACGTGCGTGCGTGCGTGCGTGCGTGCGTGCATGCGTGCGTGTGTGTGTGTGCGCTCACGAATGTGTGAACAGATTCTTATTCGAAATTTCTATTCGGGTTCTAATATCGGTAAATAAAGAAACTCCACGTGTAACTATACTTTCAAATTATATTTTAATTTTGTATTTTTTATGGACTCATAATACACTTCATTCAGCTGATTCTTATCCTATACGATTCTGAAAATGTGCCATACTCATTATCACCACGAATTCGGAAGAAGCATTACGATCTTTAACGCATTAAGAACCAGTCGGCAACTGACAAAGTAGATGAATTTCGGTCATTCATATTTCGACAGCCAATGATGCAAGTCGATTCGGATTTGTTTTATTTTTGAACAAATCGATATTTATAATCAGCCGTTTTCGGAATATCGTGGACTCAACAGGATACTATGCCACCGAGTGAAATGGTTGCCGTTATTGTCGACATCAGTGCTACCTGCTATTGATTCTAACAAAACCCAAAAAAAAAGAAATGGTAATGGAAATGTATCTCGACTCACATACTTTTGAAAAAACAAACCTCAAACAAACGGAATGATTGGTTGTCAAAGCATGAATTCCCGAAAAGGTCTAGCTGGATAAGAATGGTGAATCTGCCCCGGCCGAATTTTTCAAAAGTTTCTAACCTGGAAAAAAAATTGTGCAAAATTAGAGCCTTCTACGTCGATTCCGATGGGTCTTTCTGCTGAAATAACGTTTTTTTACTATAAAAATATGGTATCTAGTATCTAGTATCTAGGTACCAGGGTACCCACTTATAGGTGAAAAATGTTTAGTCACCTGGAAATAAGTATTAATATTGATAAATATCTTCATGAGATAACACAGGTTAATAAAAAAATAAATAAAGCCATGCTACGCTACTACCACTACCACTAACATTTCGAAAATTTGCGAGCCGCCAAAGATCAAAACTGACCGCGAGCTGCGTGCGGAGTGCTAGGAACGCCTGCCCCTTTTTCCCTTTGCGGCAACTGCACTGTCTTACAAAACTTGAAAATAGCTCAAATACTTTTCACTTGTGTTCATTTGATTAAATGAAACGATTTTGGATAGTTCCGTTCACATCCTTACTCAATGAATAATACAAACTAATGATGGGAACCCGGATACCATGGGTACGCGTTAATGTGGTCAAAGCTGGGTGCGCACATGAAGGTTAATGTGTCGCAGGTCGAATTTTGAAACTTTTATTTTTTAAATTTCAGGAAATGATGAGTAGAATCAGATCATTTTTTTTTCGTAAGAGCAAAAAATTGGATACACTGCAGAGCAAATTTTTAAAGGACAGTTTCGATAATTAAATATAGAGTTCAGCATTAAAAATTTTGAGAAATTTCTCTCATGAATGTCGAGATGTTTCCAAGATTTCAGAATTTTTTCAGATTTTTCGATCGCCTCCTGGTATGTGAAGCTGCAAAAATAGAGAAAAAAAATGTTGCTTCAGCACAAAGACTTCAGAATCGACGTAGGAAGCCATAATTTTGCTGCATTTTTTTCCAGGCTAGAAACTTTTGAAAAAATTGGCGCCTCAAAAATTCGGTGGGGGCAGATTCACTATTCTTATCTGGCTAGACCCTTCACCCACTTTGTCAGCTAAAATAATTTAAAGCGGATTATCATTTTGGGGTTTGCTTACAGATTCGCAAATATAATCCGTACGACTCAAAACATTGACTTCATGTTTGTATTTACTTTACAGTCATACAATTGAAACCTGAATTTGTCGTGATTTTACTAATTTTAGCCCACAGCATGATTTTTCTTCGACTTTTCAGTCAAGCCCGTTATTTTTACAAACAATCAAGAATAAGCAATTCCCCAACGAATGATGTATTCCAAACTCTCGGTTAGAAACATCTATTCGCGTAATAAATGGAAGTCGCATTTATCTATTTAGAATCAAATATCATTGAATGTGAAAAAATGTGTAAAATTGAAGAAACGTGTCTACATTTAAAAAAATGAAGTATTCGATAAAATTGTAGTTTCTGTCTTTCAAATCAATTTTGGGCAACTGAGGCGATTTGGTAAAATTTGAACTTTACTTTTTTCGCAATGATTCAAGCCGAATTGATTGACTATCTTGATTTTTTTGATATGACTTTCCAGTTGTAAGGTAACATTGATCAAAGATTCGTGAATTCCGCAAATAACCAAATTCTTACTTTTAAGAACTTATGAACGGGATAGCAGAAATTTTGAAAAAATCGGAGACGGTACTCGCTCTTATAATTGAAGGAAAAGTCATGGAAAAAAGAATGAAACCGAAGAATCAATTTATTATTAAAAATAAAATTAAAATAATAAAGGGAGAAAAACGTCTGTTCAACGCTGCGCCGCCCTTAATTAAGTACGTGCCGCCCTAGGCTAGAGTCTTGTTAGCCTAGACGTAAATACGGGCCTGGCATTACCAAACGAAAATAATCCCTAAAAATTGTATTTTCCATGATACCTCTCATTACTATACAAACCAATTCAATTATTGAAAATACCATCAGATATTTTCAAAATCTGTGGTGGAGGAAATCTAGCTGAAAAACAGGCCTAACTCGGAAAAAAATGCAGTCAGTGAACTTTCATGAAAATTGTTCTTTTGTGTGTAAGAAAGCTACCTGCGAAAGTTTCCGACCATACGGTTGTCGACGCCGAATGTTAAAAACATTTAGTGGTGAAATTACAGTTTTCGGCCCATAACGGTTTCAATTTGACTTTCTTCTAAAAGTCTTCAAACAAAACAAGCCGGTTTGAGCTGACTGTGAGCCAGTCTTTGAACTTCCCGTTTTCCCGTTTGCATTAACAAATAAATTTGCTTCTTTGCGGCAGTTTGGCGGCTATTTGTAACCATAGAAGCGATATGGCATGGTAATTTTCGTGGATGACTATTCGAAAATGATTAGTTAAAAAAAAAAAAAATAGCCTGTAACAAATGGTTTAAAAAATGAATAAATAAATAACGTGTTTTCATTGGTATGGCGGGCTATAAGCCCCAGCGGATAAGTCTGGCATTGTGCTAGCGCCTTATTTATTTTTCATGGACTACCGGAAAATGCAATAATTTTTGTGTAGCAAATTGTTTAGAACCCTTAATTAATCCGACAAGTTTAATTAATCGTCTTGTGATAACGCCTCGACGACCAGCACTATGACCATATTTTTTCGTTTCCTTCATTACGTAATTCGACCCCTGAAGGGTCGCCATACTGTAACAATTGGTTTGCCAAAATCTGTCACTATCTTCCGGTCTACATATTCATGATATTGTTATAAAGGGCGAAGGCGCCCGGTATCCCCCCCCTCTTCTGATATAGCAGTCACCATCAATAAAAAAAGACGCACAGACTGTTAAATGATATAAAATGAATAAGGTTGTTGTGTCAGCCGGGATTATTGTAAAAATACAATCTTGTTTCCAACTTACACCGAAAAAAACGTGTCGTTAATAAAAGCATTTTTCCCGTTTCTTCATTTCTTGTCCATTTAATCACTTCTTTTCGCTCAAGAACTTGTTTATCTACTCACGTAACTTGCAGACACTTTCCACACACATATGTATATGGCAAAATCTATATGGATTCACCGACCATTCTATGGCGACCAGCTTGCATCGATTTATAACTTTGATAACATGTCAAAGTTAATCTTCATGCGATTTCATGAGACTCGTATTTTTGCGTTTTGAGGAAGAACGAATTTCTATCTCTGTGCTATGTCCTCGAGATCTCATATTTCTTTCCCACAGTCTTATAGTCACTTTACACCGTGCATCCTCTCCGTATTTTCACCGAGTTAGTAGGGTCATCTCTAAACAACAACTAGCGAGGCCCCTACATTCTCACAACTCGTTACTGGCATCCTAACTTGCACACGAGTCACTTCTAATTATATCTCTTCATGCATATCCAAGGCCTTCCCCCAAGCCGACTCTTTTACATTGGCCACTGTTATAACTCAATTACTAAGTCTTTTATAATAAACCAACTATACCATTTAAATTGTCAACCTCTCTTAAAACCGATTCCTTCCTTCTGTTACGTGCAGTCGATGATCTGAAGGATCTCGTCCAACGTGACTGATTAAAAATATATATACATACATATATATATATATATATATATATATATATATATATATATATATATATATATATATATATATGTATATATATATATATATGTATGTATATATATATATATATATATATATATATATATATATAGTCTATTCCCGAGCGATTAGAAATAGATTGCTTTAGAAATAGATTAAACATACCAGCTGTGATGAGAGTACAGGATTCTGGGTGACAGGGTCTCAGTGGTATGGACAGGGCGAATAGATGAAACTCGTTTTGTCCACAATGGTTTATATTTGTACAAGATAAATGAAATGTACTGTCGCAAATATTATTGAAAGAAAGTAGAATAACTAAGGTACTACGTTACAGTTGAGGAATAGTTGAGTCAAGGAGTGGGACACCTCGGTAGCGCGAGGGTGACTCTTAGGACACACCACCGATTTGCCGAGCCGTTCCGTCAGGAAATCCTGAGTCTCCACGTTGCCTTTTCTGGGTAATGGAAGGTCCTTTCTAGTGGTCGGTTCGATCGATGTGGTGCACCGCTAACTTATCTCCAGGCTGAGATCTCGTTGATCTCACACTCCTCAATTACGACTGACTTGATGGTGTCGATGGATTACCGATTACAGCTCGGTTTCGTCGGTGGCGGGGCGTTATTCTGCAGAGTAGCCAACGCGCCACTTTTCGGTGTCGATGCACTTCCTGACTCATCTGGTTGTGTGCGGGGCAGCGATCCTCGGAGGAATGCGCCGAGTAAGCAGCTTGACGCCCAGCGCGTGTCGCGAAAGTCAAAAAGGGCCGTTCGTAACACTTCTATGACTTCCTGGATTGGAAGCAGTGGCACGTAAGTGCATAATCGACGTGTACGAACCCTCAAATAGCCAAATAACACCTTCGTTGGGCGTAGAGTTGGCTCCGGTAGCCGCTCATCGAAGTCTACACGATCTACCTTATAGTATTTTTTTCTCAATTTTGAAATTTTCAAGAAAATTGTGTTTTTCTGAGAATAAAAAATCGATGTTTTCTACAAATCGCCGCCATTTCGTTCCCAATCATCTATTTACGATTTTTTTTTTTTTTTTTTTAGGTATAGAATTTCATAAGCCTTCAGTTCGTGTCTAGTAAACTGTGGTTCAGTTGAAAGTCTCCAAGGTAAAGAAGGAAAACTGAAAAGAAGTCAATTCCACGAGAAATAACTTTTCTCAAAAATGCCATCTTGGATCATCGAAAAAATTTCATATATTTTTCAACATCCAAAAAGCTATCCTTCTGTCAAGTGGCAACAAGCTATCTTCATTATTACGCGAGTTACAACCTCGCGATAAAGAATGCAATTTCTTCACGTTGTAGCGTTGTACCTACCTCATTTACAAAGTTAAAAACAAATCTTCATTACATTATCGAAGAAGTACGAATGTTACACGCTATAGTATACTGTTACAAAGCGCATAACATTTTTCACTCATAACATATAATACATGTAAATAAACTGTGATCTAAGCTTTTTTTAGTTTTATGCGTTACTTCAATTCATATCATAATTAGGATAATGAAAAAAAAATCGCTTGTACTTGAAATTCGAAGCTAATGCACTTTTGGAAACGTTCATGCTGTAATATTTTCCATATGTATTACTTTACTTCGCATGATAAATGATTATGTGAAAGTATGTAATGAATGTGCAACATTTTTCATTTCTCATGTCGTAATCCCACCTGAGAATACAAGAGGTAAACAATGACAAATTTTAGGTTATACCCGCAAATTTCATATTATTATCCTTAAAAATTATTCGAAACTGATATGTATTTCACGTAAGTAGTACCATGATATGTGACGACCACTATGATGATCTACCAAATCCTCAGAAATATAAATAATTTCACGTGTTTTGTTCGAATAATTGTTGCACGCTACTGTTGTGTCTGTTGTAACCGTATGTGGTAACTCCAACTGTTGTGTTAGGATGAGAGGGTGTAACGGTGAAGGGGAGAGGGGGGGGGGGGGGGAAGGAAAAAAGAGGGGGTTGGGCTGTGTATAGAAGTGAAAGGTAAGGCGGTTCAAAGACGATGAGGTTTTTTTTGGCACGGCAATCAGGATTATCCGCGAGAAAGTTAGGGTGGTGTAGATGGGGATTTTGGTTGGCGAGCGTATGAAGATGAAGATGAAGTTAGCACGCGTGCTAGCTGGCGCGCGTGAGCAACTTTTGACAGAGCCTGTACGTACAGAGCGTTCAGTGCGGACGGCGTCCGATGCCTTGCGGCAACTTTCAGCATATGCGGCATAGCAAAGCCAAGATATAGTCATTAAGGCACATACCGGCTCTGCGCGGTTTTCACAAAAACGCAAAGCTCGCAGACGGCTACGGATCTGTACGACCATTGCGAACAATAATGGCGTAACGCAGTGTTCGAAACACGTATCTTCAAAATCTTACACATTTTATATTTGTTGTGCCTTCCTACTTTATCTCTTGGAGTAAACCCAATTTGTATTGAAATTTAAACTAAGCATGTCAATATCGTAGTATTCGATATTACATTTTCTTGTGTCAAGCCTGTTTGAGCTACGAAATAGTATCTAATTTATAATGCAGCAATTTTTTGGGATTATCCGGTAAGCGTGAGCTGCTAATGACCACCCTACGCTTCCCTCATTTTTACAACTTCATAAATTAATATCAATACATCAACTGTTCAAACCCTCAAAATTTGGAAATTGTACAGTGCGAGAAGAAACGCATAAGGCTTTAGTTTCATTGGCAGATTACCCAATGATTTTTAGAAAGGATACTACACATTTCAAAACACTTGCAAAAATTAAAAACGAAGTTGGACTCTATTACTCAAACAACGGGATGGGAATGCGAACATGCTATTAGGTTTAACCATGATTTTATGTCAGCTTCTATGGTCAATTGCATAATATATTATGTGACTGGTTTTTTATACCGCAATTTAAGGAACCAAAATAAATGTCAAGCATGTCAGAAAGCCGTTCAGTCAGTAAAAGAAAATGATACAGAATTGATTGACATGAAAACCAAAGGTGGTTCAAGTCATAGCAATATATTTCTGGTTTTTTTTCTATCAGCGATCGAGAAATACTTCTGTAAGCACATAGAACCTGAGGATGAATCTGTATATGAATCTACTATGTCTGATATGATACAGAATTACAGTTTTTCATTTCCTTACGAACAACACAAGGATGAAATTGTATCATATATCATGCACTACCACATAACTATGAGAATGCGACAATGACCGAGAATTCATACTCGTGACGTTCTAAAGCAGAGCCGTGAAAAGAGAAAATTATCGAAATTGATGAGTACGTAACTTTTAGCAGCTTGATATCCATAAGGTTGACGCAATAGGATAGTGGTAAGAGCACAATTTTGTAACTCAAATATTGTTGGAATTGCAAAATAAGCGAGACACAATTTTTTAACCAACTTCGAAAATTACGTAATGTAGTTTTCTGTTTTTGAAAGGCTCGACCCCTCAAAATTCAAACTATTTTCGATTATTCTGTTGCGTCAACATTACGAACCTCATCCTCATAGGATTATTATGACTTCTATTTATTTTATATTACTTTAGATGTTTGATATATTTTACAATTCTTTATTATTTCTGGTATTTTATGTTTTCAATTGCAACTTCTCATATTTTTATAAATATGACACGCTCATCTCATGATTAACCTAAAATTACTCTCATCTCTTTCGAATACGACATGCCGCCATTATTGTTTACAATGGTTCTATAGCTCCGTAGCGGTCTGGTGGACAAGTACCGAATTATGTGAAAATAATCACAGCCGCCGAGCCGCAGCCGGACTCATGGTCCTACATACAGGTCTGGTAACTCGCTCGAAAGGGCATAGCCGGATAAGCAGGTCGAATCGGCCCCCGCTGAATTTTTTGTCGGTACTTCAGGGATCAATTTGGACCCAAATGAAAATAATTCAGTGAAAATTTCAGCTATTAATCTTAAACGGTTTCCGGGTAATTGAAAAAAAACCTATTTTTTAGTATTTATTTTTTTTTTAATAGTAAAATTAAAAATTTTTTTTTGCTGATTTTTTTTTAAATACTTACGAGTAAAAGCTGTGAAAAAAATTTTTTTTTATGATTTCTAGACTAATAGCCGATTTTTAAACTAAAAAACAAAATTACAATTATTTTTTTTTATGCCTATTTTAAAACATGCAATCACTAAATTTGGACAGAATACGTCTTTTATACCCCTCTGTACTCAGGAATTTTTTCAATTTTTTTGGTTTGGTGCAACGTCATGAAAAAAATTAAGAACCAATTTTTTGTTAATTATTTTATATTTCAACTGCTTAGAACACTACTTACAACTAATTATAAAATGTATTTATTCATAAAAATATTCATCAAAAACGTAAGTGGTCATCAAAATATTTGTTAATATTTTCGTCAATCTTCATCACTGTCTTCATTAATAACTACACAGCGCCCGGTATTATTGAAAATGCGACTTAATTGCATATTTTCATGACGTTGCACCAAACCAAAAAAATTGAAAAAATTCCTGAGTCAGAGGGGTATAAAAGACGTATTCTGTCCAAATTTGGTGATTGCATGTTTTAAAATAGGCATAAAAAAAAATAATTGTAATTTTGTTTTTTAGTTTAAAAATCGGCTATTAGTCTAGAAATCATAAAAAAAAATTTTTTTCACAGCATTTACTCGTAAGTATTTAAAAAAAAATCAGCAAAAAAAAATTTTTAATTTTACTATTAAAAAAAAATAAATACTAAAAAATAGGTTTTTTTCAATTACCCGGAAACCGTTTAAGATTAATAGCTGAAATTTTCACTGAATTATTTTCATTTGGGTCCAAATTGATCCCTGAAGTACCGACAAAAAATTCAGCGGGGGCCGATTCGACCTGCTTATCCGGCTATGCCCTTTCAGTGGCGGAGGTGTCCTCTTATTGAGGCACCGGCGTTGCGCGTAGTGACCACGAGTGTCGCTGCTATCGAGGGATTTAGGCTGTGTGAGACAGACGGAACAGATTTCAAAACCACGGACGGTCAACAACCTTTTTCCATCTCTCTCGCACAGCCTGAATCCCTTGATAGCAGAGACACTCGTGGTCACTAGGCAAAACGGCCGGTGCTTCAATAAGAGGACATACCGTCACCACCAGAGTTCCCAGACCTGTATGTAAGACCGTGGCCGGACCACCTATTATTCTTACATCGTGGTCTACGAACAGTGTGGCCGGGAAGAAACGGGAAAGGAGATGTGACTCAAGCCTGCTTGCCAGCAAAAATTAGGCACGTTTTCGGCGCAGAGTTAGTAGTACCGATTTCATCTACTCGCCGCGTTCGTGTTTACGGTCGTTCGAAATATGCGAATGTTGTAAACAAGCAACTGCTAGCCGGTCAATAATCATAATAGTTGAACGATCAAACATCGATAGCAGATCGATCGTCAGTGCGGCGAAACGTTGTACTAAGGAACGGTGCGCTGAAATCTAGCCCAACTTTGTTTGCCGGAGTTACGTCTCCTTTCCTCTTACTTCCTGAGTGTGGCAGACGCCATATTCAGGAAAAATAAAGCGCGAGGTTCAAAATTGAAAAATATCACTTTTGGTGGTTTCACATGATGCGGAATTTATACCTTACATTACTAATAGCACATCGCTGTCTCGATGAAAAATAAACATGTAACAGTCGAATAAGCCCACCTAAATGATAATAAAATTTTAATGTGGATGTAAAGGCTTGATCGTCGTAGCCTATAAGTTTCGTCCTCACCATTTCTCGCTCTCACTCCCTTGACGGCAACCAAACTAGTAACATCGGTCAAAACATAAAAATAGATATACTTATCAAAATGGAGTGAGCTTGTAAAAAAAAAACTAATTGTTTATTTGAAGATTTACTGAATTTAAAGTTGAATAGTCACTCAAATTATAAAGAAAAAAAGGGAAAAATATATATATTAAAGGAACATACGGAAAGACAACACAGCGAGAAAAGATTCATAGTATCACCGAAAAAAAAAAAAACATTGAATTTTTTTGTAAGTTCAACTTTGACCTCGAATAACTTTTGAAGGAGTGTGACTGTCGAAAACTTTGTAAGGACTTTTTTTTGTAGAGCGTCAAATTTCCTACAAAAATATGCTTTGGTCCGCTAATTCAATTAGCCGTTGCAAAAATACGAAATTGCAAAATTTAAAAAAATATATTCCTGTGTTATTTGAACGGGTAATAGAAATTCCCGATGCGCGACCTCTTAATAATAATATTAAGGGCTCTGCTTTTTACAGGCGTCTTTTCACACCTTCTCGGAAGTTTTTGTGTGAGGATTTTGGAAAAAAAAAATTAGCCGTTTTTTTTTAATCAGCCTAATGTACACCTTATTTATTTACATTTTTTGATATACATATATACAAGGCAGTTAGTTCATTGGTTGCCACGCGAGGAAAGAAGTAGTCCTAGTCCTGTTGCACCGCGGTGGAGGCTGCAGCGATGAATTGGTGCGGTCCTTGGTGGCGGCGTGTATCGGCTCTCCGGAGAGCTAGGCGGTGTTGGAGGGCGGCGATTCTCCGGCTCGGTCGCTTGTTGTGGAGACTCCCACTTGCTGTCAGACGGTGTCGTCTGAGTGGCCGTTGACACGTAGGTGGGTTGAGACTCTGCAAACGGAGAGACCGCTGCCGGGATGCTGCGGTAGTAACTTGGAGACGTTACTCTCGCTCTTCTGACGTCCCACAGCGAAAGCAGGATCGCCGGTGGCCTAGTCAGAGGCCTTGATGGGAGGTCCACACGGTGAAGCCACCCACGGAGCTGGTGGGTTGTGGGAACCTGTCCTTTTGGTTGGGCTGGCTGTTGCCAGTTGAACAGAGTCCGTCATGCAGTTGTCAAAAGTCTGCGTGCTGGTCTGTGATCGTAGCGTAGCGTAGCGTTGCGTGGCGTAGCGTGGTGTAGCGTAGCGTAGCAGTGTAGTTCGGACGTCTGGTCAGTTTCGGCGAGACCCAAATGTCCTGCCGATCGATGAGATCGGTGGTCTCTTATCACAGCCTTGGTTGGTCTTCAGCAGCGGGAGACCGCGTTGGCTGATTGCGGGACGCGCTCGACTGCGTGGGTGGCGTGAGCGGCGCGCGTGACGTAATACTTCTGTGTCGCGCGACTAGAAAGCGTGAAACGCTTGTTGCGGTGCGTGAGTTGTAAGGCGCGCGACCGACTAGTTGACTTCATAAGGTTGTTGTGAACAATTCTATTCTATCTTTTTTATTGTTCTTTTATTAAACGTATCACGCGGAGATACGGCGAAGATGATACACTAAACTATTTATTATTTTAATTTATTTATTGTATTGTAATGGAAAACGGGCATTCCGTTACAAACATTATACAATCAAACATATTTGAAAGTCGTCACGAAATTTTCGAAATTGTACTCTTTCTATACAATGAAATTAAAGTGATAATAAAAAGCTTACAGCAATAATTTTGAAATGTGTATCCACTTACATATTCAATCATCGCCCTAGGCTCTGCATAGTTTAGGCCAATCAGAATATACATGAATATACACCGGTGTATATATATAAGTACATATATATAAGTACACCGGTGTATATCCATGTATATTCTGATTGGCCTAAACTATACTTATTGCCGAGCGCGCATACAACGCCACCATGGCTAAGCTCCCTCAGCTGGGAACTATTCTATCTCAGCTCTCCACACTCGAGTGCTGACCGCCTGCCTCAGACTCTCACTGAGCTCTCTCGTGTCGACTTCCGCAAGGTAAACTCTTTGATGTTCCTCTGAGATTAAAGTAGGGTACCTTACCCATTCTCTGCTACATTACAAAGATTGGAACTTAAAGTCGATACTCATGTGGTCTAAATCAAAACAAAAATAGTACGAGCGTTACGGGCGTCAAGCGCTGAGGCCGCCGGCTACTTACGCCGACATATACGTAAAAGTGGTTCAAACGTTAGTAATATATGAAAGTAAAAATATCAAGAAACAATAAAAATTTGCGTACATTGTAGAAAAATGTATAGAAATAAAGTTGTGTAAAATTATGATAAAGATTGTAAAATATAAATATACGATTATTTACGTGTATAAAAACTTGTTTTTGTATAAATCTCAATTATAAAAAATATTGTAAAATAGTCGACACAGTGACATTGAATAAACGTCGATCAGAAATGAATTAATTAAAAAAGAAATACTAAAAAAAAGCTAAGTTTTCTTCTGCGAGTTTCAAGTATCACAGCCTGAACCGTTCTGAAGCTGGTATGTAATTTGCCTAATATTTCGAAATTCGCGGGATCGATTTCCTAAAAATGGCGATGCCAATCATTACGGAGCTCGCGCTTGGGCCACACTGATCCTAGGCCCGTATTCATAGTCAGTTCTTAAATTTAAGCACGGTCTTAAGTCCTCGTTTACCATGACTTGAGATAGGACTTCAGGGTCTGAAGACCGTGCTTAAATTTAAGAACTGACTATGAATACGGGCCCTAGACCCACTGTAGCGCTAAACGCTCTGTACGTATAGGTTCGGTCGAAAGTTTCTCACGTGCGCTAACTTCAGCTTCATAGTAAGAAGTGATGCAGGCTATGGGGAGAGGGAGGTCTGCCAAAAGGGGTTTATTTGGTAAGATGACGGCCCTGGCTTGCCGGCCTAGACGTTTTGGGGCAGTGGGGGGGGGGGGGGGGGGTGGCCACTCGAATGGTGTTAGTGGCATCGAGGACGTTCTTCTTCCTCGTAGTCGGCCTGCTGTCCGTGGGCATTGGTTCTAGGGTCATGGAGTGTTAACCACTCGGAAAACTGAAGAATGATCGTGACCGGAAGGTGAGGATCCCGACAGGGATGGACGGGCTAGGCAGCGGGTAGATCGATGTACCGTAGTCGCTGCTTCTAAGTTATGACCGCCGCATAGTCCTTCGCCCAGCGCAGGACATCTTTCTGTAATATTTAAATATTACCACGGACTTATGGATGGAGCCTTCCCTTGCGGGGGTATCCTAAAAGACGGAAGGGTAATCGAATCGATCAGCTATCTTGATAGGAGCCATTTGCGCGCCACGTTCAAATCGTTCACCCTATGTTATGATTACTATGTAAGGAGTTTACTGATAAATATAAGCTTAAATTTAGTGTTTTATTTTCTCGGATGATAATTTACGTTGTTTTATTTGGAAATAATCATCTTTTTTGATAATTATATGAATATTAAATCAAGTAAAACTTTTAACTGAATAAAGTAACGGCTCGCTAAAGTATTTATTTGGGGCAAAGAACTTATGATTTTGATCTATAGTCCGGTCAATTTAGCCATAAAAATAGTGATCGAACCACAAAAATTCCGACACAGTTGAATTTTGGTAGAGACCTTGGGTTTACCATTATAAAGAAAACGCAAAAAGTCCCCATCGATCCCATGTGTGCTAAAAAAGTTATTCAAGGTCAAAGGTCAAAATTTTCGGTTTTTTTGATTTTTCTCATTAACGGTTAATTTTATCAAAAAAATTTTTCCGACCAAAATTGTAGATCATAAAATTATCCACAAAAATGGTCACTATACTTTTTTTCCTAAGAATTATCATTTCTGAGATATCGCGATTCTAAAAGTCGAACGAGTTACATTCTACTCAACATGCACGCATATTATATGTGTCACGGATATACATAGTATATGTGTAGTATATACACTGTGTATATACTACACATATACTATGTATATATACTGATATACATAGTATATATATAGTATATATTATAGTATATACAGGGTGTCCCTAAATTGCCTCCCACGGACTAGCCAGCATAATACCTCGTTAAAATCCAACCGAGAATTTCTTTTCCGGAAGCTCGTCCGACGCATAGTTTTTGAATTATAAGCGATGGCGCTAGGCCAATCAGAGTGCACCATTTCATCTAGATTTGCCGCCACGGAAATTGCTGTTTTTTTCGTCTGGGTGAATTATTATTATTTGCATACGAATTAAATATCGGCACCTCCCCTCTCTCGCTGCTGTATTCCTTATTCTTGAGGATGCGCTTCTGTTTACACACACAAGTGTGCGCCCATGGATGTGCGGCCGGCAGCGTGTGCCGCGGCAACAATACCGAGGTCAGCGCTCGAGAAGGGGTACAACAGCGAGTGAGGGGAGGTGCCGATATTTACTTTGTAACCGAATAATAATAATTCACCCAGACGAACAAAACAGCAATTTCCGTGGCGGCAAATCTAGATGAAATGGTGCACTCTGATTGGCCTAGCGCTATCGCTTATAATTCAAAAACTATGCGTCGGACGAGCTTCCGGAAAAGAAATTCTCGGTTGGATTTTAACAAGGTATCATGCTGGCTAGTCCGTGGGAGGCAATTTAGGGACACCCTGTATACTGATATACATAGTATATATATATAGTATATATTAGACTATTCGATCTCCAGCTTCATGAAATCATAGTTTATAACATAATATTGAACCTTGTGAAAGGAAATCGCCGTGCGATTTTTTTAAGAGGTGCCGCGTCGAGATTTTGTAATTCCCATTTGATTAGCACGTAAGAAATCCAATTCTGACGGTTGGAGGGAGATAATAATTTTTCTCTGTAACGAACGGAACTCTATATAGTAGCGCTTGACAGTTTATATGTTTTCTTCGAATCGCCGTGTTGGAGAAATTTTTTGATCGCACGATCTTCGAGTGATTCAACATAGCGTAAAACGTGGTTTTTCGCCTTTTCGAAAAATGGGTACCTAGGATAAACTCCCAGCTTCCTCGACTGGGTCACATTAAAATGTTGAATAATATCCGTCAAATACATTCGAAGAAAACATATAAACTGTCAAGCGCTACTATACATATAGAGTTCCGTTCGTTGCAGAGAAAAATTATCATCTCCCTCCAACCGTCAGAATTGGATTTCTTACGTGTTAAACAAATGGGAATCACAAAATCTCGATGTGGCACCTCTTGAAAAAATCGCACCGCGATTTCCTGTCACGAGGTTCAATATTATGTTATAAACTATGATTTCATGAAGCTGGAGATCGAAAAAAAAATATTTTTTTCTTTGAGGCAGTCTAATATATACTATACATATATATACTATGTATACACTATGTATATATACTATCTTAATATATATAAATCTCGTGTCACGATGTTTGTCCTCAATGGACTCCTAAACCACTTAACCGATTATAATAAAATACGCACACCATGTGCAGTTCGATCCAACTTGAGAGATAGGATAGTTTAAATCTCAAATTATAGTCGCAATTTTAATTTATTGCTAATTATTTGTCTGTTATTATTTGACAGTCACAATCATCTGTTAACTCCAAATGATTCTAACAGATGTCGATACCTTTCGACTGGGTTGAGTAAGTAATCAATAGATGGCGCTGCTATGGTAAATCTACGAACGTGTCATATAAGCTACATTTTAACGGCATAATTACCACGTGTTGTTGACGCTATAAAATTAATTAAATTTATTTTGGAGTGAACGAAATACCGTACAATTCAATTATTTCCACTTTTTAAATTTTTGGTGTTAGCATAGCCGGCCACGTGTTACTTAGACTGAAGTGTAAATTGCATTCATATTATAATGAAGATAATACAGTGAAATTAATCCTGTTTTTTACTTATTTGTGCTTCATTGATCAAAACTTTATAATTTAACTAGCAGCCCATCCCGGCTTCGCACGGGCATATAATAATATAATAAAAGAAAATACACAATGTTTACAGTGAGTTTCTAGAAAAATATTACATTTATATTATTACATAATATTATTATATGCCCGTGCGAAGCCGGGATGGGCTGCTAGTATATACTATACATATACTATGTATATCCGTGACATATCATATGCGTGCATATTTTACAGAATTTAACTCGTTCGACTTTTAGAATCGCGATATCTCAGAAATGATGATTCTTAGGAAAAAAAGTATAGAGACCGTTTTTGCGGATAATTTTATGATCTACAATTTTGATCTGAAAATTTTTTTTGATAAAATCAACCTTTAACGAGAAAAATCGAAAAAACCGAAAATTTTGACCTTTGACCTTGAATAATTGTTTAGTACACATGGGATCGATGGGGACTTTTTGCGATTTCTTTATAATGGTAAACCCAAGGTCTCTACTAAAATTCAGCTATGTCGGAATTTTTGTGTTTCCAAATGTCTAAATTGACCGGTGGTCGCTAGTTGTTGCTAGCTTTTTTTTCGACCGAGCCACTTATAAGGTGTGATCGTTCTGAAGTCAAGGATGAGATTTTGTGTTGTTTATAATATTCCTGAGTTATTCAAAATTACATGTATACACAACAAGGTTATTTAATATTTGGAGTCCACGTGATGGAAGGAGTAGTCGTGGTCCTCTGGAATCTCGGTGGAGGCTGCAGTGAGGAGGATGGGCGACTGATTGGTGCGGCGCTTGGTGGCGGCGTGTAGTGGCTCGTCGGACGTCCCAGAGAGAGAGACCAGTATGCTTGGTGGCTGAGTCAGCGGCCTTGGCGAGAAGTCCAAGGGGGTAGTACCCAAGGAGCTGGAGGATTGTAGGGGCCTGTCCCTTTGGTTGTGCTGGTTAGTGCTTGACTGCTGTCGATTGACTGTGACGTACTGGTGGTGCAACTTGATTGTGGCTCAATGAGGATGAGACCGAAGTTGTCCTGACGATCGGTGAGATCGGTGGTCTCTTATTCCAGCCGCAGCTCCACTTTGACAGCGGGAAACCACGCGAGCTGATTGTGGGACGCGCGTGGCTGCGTGGGTGGCGTCAGCGGCGCGTGTGACGTAGTGGATGCTGTCCGCTGTGGCGCGCGACAGGAAAGTTGGTCTTCACAAGGTGGTTGTGAACAACCGGACTACTAACAATCAGCAGCCTGTGAGATAAATTTAGATTATTAAAGATACATTCTGTGATTAGATTTAGTAGAAACAGCTCCAAACTTATATCTCTATTCGAAATAAAAGTATGCTATGACACTAGTAAACCAATTGGTTACGCCTTGTCCACAGTACCTTGGATCTTAATGAAGTCTTCCAGTCAGGTATCGCGAAATTAACACCGATCCGGTATAAAGTATCTGCAAATAAACGTGGTTGTAGGGAATCTCCGCAATCAGCGAAAAGCAATTGAAATGAACGTATGTGCAAAATTTTAATTGTTTGTTATGAAGGATAATAATATAAAACCACCACATATCTCTGACAGACAATATTCTGTTATAAAAAACCTATATGACGAAATGAACAGCAATATGGATAAAACATCTTATTTTGTTGTCTCCAGAGCTAAAAACTAAAATAATAAGTATATGAGTGAAGCACGTATTATTCATAGCTCACAAATAATACTACAAAACATATAATTACATATACAGATACATGTACTTACCAAGTATATAAATTTATATTAATATATCACATTCACCACTGTACCACTTGGTCAATATCACGGCATTCCTTTTGCTTTTTGCGTTGTTCTTAAACCAATGATACGTTGCACTGCATCTACATCTTTTAGCACCTATTCAATACTCAACTGGTCGAACATGGCGCGCAGATGACTCCTATTAATGTGGCTCCCGTTCTGATTGCCCTTCTGTCTTTTGGGATAACCCCCGCGCCTACATTACTACTTTGCGTTCCGTCCATAAGTCCGTGAATATTACCTTAGAGCCGAAAATTTCATGGTGGCACCATCTTGTATCATTGAATTTTCGCGATGTAAGATCTCAATATATAGTGCTTACCCAACGGAATTACAAGGTCTTTGAGGCTTTTGCAGTCGGAATCTGAATAAGACTTGGCTCCCGAGATGGAGCCGCGTTGAAGAAGAGCTTGTTGCCGACATTTCGTGATAATTGCAATTCACTTCAGCGGGGCGAGGGGCAGCCTAGACACTGGTTGCTCCCTTGGGGGGTGTCGCTATATATACCTGGACTGGATCCGTTTGGGCGTGACGTTCCAGTTGGGTGAAGTTGACCAATTGAGTGCTTTTTAATTGATTGGCCAATCAGTTCAAAAACCGAGAAGGTGGCATTCCAAATTGGATGTGTTTGATATCTCTTATTCCGGTTAATGTTGTTGGGATGTTTACGGATTCCAAGAGCGTCTCCGTATTTTCGTGGAAAGTACTACGGTGTATTGGACAGAGAGGTGGTTTGATTAAGGAGCATTGTTTGGCCTGTTTCCATTTGATGTACCGCTACTTCTGAGGTGCTGCAGTGCAGTTGTGGTAGTTTGAATATCAGTCTGATGTTGTGTTTCCATAGGATTCTTCCTATGGTCCGGCTGATCCTTGGACGTAGGGAAGACCGTTCTCCTTGTGTTTTCTGTTGGTGCGTCTGGGGGTGAGTTTGTTTTCAAGACCGTTTTGTTTTGGAGTTTTCGAGTGGTCCGTCTGATTGTCTGGAAAAAGTATCCACTGTATTGTAGGGTTTTTCGTAGGTGTAAAAGTTCTCTGTCTAGGCTGGTTGAATCGAAGACTGTGAGAGCCCTGTGGGTGAGTGAGCTGATGATTGATTCTTTTTGTGGTGGGTGGTGATGTGAGGATGCGTGAAGATATCTGTTGGCGTGTGTGGGTTTCCAGTATACTTGATATCCTAGGCGTCCATCTACTTACCTGGTGACCAATACATCTAGCAAGAGGAGTTGGTTGTTGTTTTCCATTTCCATGGTGAACTATATGTTGGGATTTCGCGAATTGATATGAGCCAGGAAGATAAGAAGGTGTTCTTTACCATGTCGCCAGATAACGAATATATCATCTACATACCTAAGCCAGAGTTCTCGTTTGGTTTTACTAATGGCGATGGCTTATTTTTTGAAGTGGTCCATGAAACTCTCGGCTATGATGGGGAAGACTGGAGATCCCATGGCGGCGGAGGGGATTTGTTCATAGAATTCTTCCTGGTAAAGGAAGTAGGCGCTGGTGAGGCAATGTTCAATCAGTGGAAGTAGGTGTTGGGGTACCTTGTCGGATGTCTTTATGATGTCCATGATGTCGGGGATGGGGACTTTGGTGAACAGGGATTCTATGTCAAAGCTGATTACAATATCCTCTAGAAAAAATTGAATCTGCTTGATTCTGTCGACAAAGTCTTTTGAATTGAGAATGCGTTAGCTGGGGTTGGTAAGTAGTCATTTGAGTTCGGATGCTAGGTATACTAGCTACTACTTTATAAGTAGGTGAGTGGGTTGCATTGACTGTGGATCTCAGGGGTACGTTGGCTTTGTGGATTTTGGGTAGACCATACAGTCTGGGATGGCACGATTCTTCGGGTAATAGTGCTTTTTTAGTAAGGTTTGAAAGGTTGCTTTCTTTGATCGGTACTGAAGTGTGTCTTTCATATTTGGACGTAGGATCTTTCGGGATGTTCCGGTAGGTCAAGTCATCTAAGAGTGCTCGGATCTTGGATTCGTAATCGGTTTGACGGAGGAGCATAGTGCCATTGCCTTTGTCCGCTGGAAGTACGATGATGCCTGGGTTGTTGTTGATTTCTCTCAAGACTTGGCATTCTAGTTGGGTTAGAGATTTTGGCATTCTGTAGAATGTTGGTAGTTTGGTTCCGGATTTGACGGATCCATGTATATAGGGACACCCTCCATGGGAGCAACCATTATCAGGTTGCCCCTTGCTCTGACGAAGTAAATTGCAGTGTGCACGATTCGTCGGCAACAAACCGTTCTTCAACGTAGCCCCATCCTGGAAGTGAAATGTTAAACGGAGTTGTAATTGACCTCTTCGTGTTGCTATTTTGTTGTGGGTGAAATAGATTTCAGTGGCATGTAAGTGTCGTGAATCGTTGAACAACCGAAGTGCTATTGCACACGTTTCAGCAGCAGCCATGTTGTTACAAGCAAGGATTAAAAAAGGGTACTCGACCTGATTAAACACTGTTATAGCTATTACATATATCTATACAATAATATAATAACAATACATATATCTTGGCGAGAGTACCAGAGGCTCACAGCGACGTTTTTTCTTCTTTTTACACTGGCTCGAGCAAAATAGACCTAACATGAACTTCTTACTTCATTGGCATAAGATAACCTTCTATCCTACTTCATTTTACCTACGCAAATAAGGCGCTTACTTTGACATTTTATAATAATATCATTGTTACAATACAGGCTACAGGAATTTCGAATTACAGTTTGTTAAATTTACTGTTCGAGTTTAGTAACTTTATAGTAAATGATACTAAAATTGTGAAGTGAAAAACGTCGATAAAAAACGGTTCGATAATTGATTTCATTGACTTTTTGTGAGCACAGGCATCATTTTAACAACTTCTCAGTAGCTGTACTGGATGAAAACGGATTTTAGATGGAATAGAAAAGCATTAGCATATAATTTGTTCTTACCCGTGTTCGAACCCCGTTCGCTCGCAATGTTCCGATTACTGGTCATACCTACTACGCCAAACTACCTTATGGAAAATCATGACTTCATTTGATTCATAATACAATGGACGCCGGTCCACACGGGCATGGCAAGTAATACAGTCAATGATAGCTTATGAATAAGATATTTTCCAAATTCCTCCTTACATTACAATTTTTAATGAATTTACGAATCCAATTATTAGCTAAATTTAGTTAATTTTCAGAACGTATCAGTCAACTTACGGTGTAATTTTCACAAATTAAAAATTCGATTACTAATTCCAAAGTTGACATGGTAATTTTTTGGACATTGCTTACATCTGATACTGTTACGGATTTTGCATAAAATTTATACCTGTACAAGTTGAGTAGATTCAGAGAAAAAAATTTTTATTTCCATAACCTGTTACGAAACTTTTCAAATGCAGTACGTTCAATATTTTACAATTCAGTTTTAAGAAATTCGAAATCAAACTAATTGTAGAGCAAAATTAATAGTAATATACATTGATTCCTTATGCCACAATATATTTTTAATTTTTACCAACTCTAGGTAATCGAATTATTTTGTACATGTGTCTGGTAATTTCAGCAGCATGTTTACTAAATTCCGAATGCCGCACAGTAAAAGAATAATAAATTTACAAATATATCAAATTTACCGCAACAATTTAATAAATTCAAAATACGCTTTTGTGTTTTTCTAAGCTAGAAGCAAAATTAAGAAAATTGATTGCAAATTTAATGAAAATGCTAAATAATTCACTTTCAAACACGAAATTTTTACTCTTGCTAGAATATTGTCTACTTACTGGGTAGCGAATTTACAAACATTATTAACAGTTCTCGAATTATCTTGACTGCTTTCTTTACTGTCATAATACTATTCTCCCGCTATATTATTCTGCCTTTACTTGCATTGTTAACATTTAATTTAAGGATCTTAGATTGTGGATTGCATGCTAGCTTATCTTAACCGAATATTGTATACTTTGCTGATTGTTGCTCCGAGTAATAGTATCGCGAACACACGCATCTACCTCTCGCTTATCACATATCCCTCTCGTTAATTAGCTAATTTCCACTCTTACCATTCTTTCCGGTTATACTGAATTTCCTGAATTGTCTGATTGTACCTAAATTTCTCGAATTGCTTGAGTATAACTATTTTCTCACTTTTTATTAATACACTGGATACCTATTTTCTTGTGTTTTATCTACTGGGTACGACCCTTCCTCTCTACCATTATCTTATCTAAACTGAGTTAGTTGTGCAAAACCGTCGTAAAACCTGACCTTGCCTTTTCTCTGCCTTTCTTTTCTCTAATTATCTAATTGACGCTACTGCGTATGGCGCCCCACAGCAATATCTTTATCTCTACTTATCGTTATTGTTCAGATCAGTATCTGTGCCGTAGGGTAGCAGGATTTACACCCCGGAAATTATCTTAAATGTCGTGTACTGTGACGTGGTATTTCGTACCCCGTCACTTTATTTAATTATCGCATTCCCCTAGGTACAAATATCGCTAAAAATAACGAAAGCACGTCTGAGGCCAATACTCCAAAAATGAACGACTAATTATCTTTAAGTTGATTTCCCTTTACTAAGCTAATTGTATGCTATTTTCTAATTCTGTAATGCTCTTCGAGAACCATCCGCGAGACCTTCACGTCAAGATACCAGGACACTACCTGACAGGGGTCACGTACCAGCTCAACATCAACACCACCGACTACAGACGAACGAATACCGCTGAAACCACTCCCGATGGATGCCTATCTAGTTGTCGAAAAGGGTCGTGCGTGATGCACAACAGCACCTCCAACTATTTGAGACTTATCGGCCAGGAGCCGAACCACGAACGAATGTTTCTACCGCTCGGATGCATCGTCAGGCGGCGTACAGGGCTGTGCGTCAAAAACACAATGAAGCCTCCCGTCGACGATACTTATCAGCCTGGAGCTGAACCGACCCTAATATCTACTAAGTCGTTGACTATACAATAGAAGACGGTTTTCTCTTAACGAACCGTCTTATCGAAGGACTGCGGCGTGGAATAGGCTAATGATATGCTGACCACGTGGATCTGGTGGATCTAGTGTGGGGATCCGGGTTGAGGGCCATCACCACCAGATCGTTCCGGCATGAGGGCTTCCATGAGCGAGGGCCGGGATGCAGCGCCGACGAAATAGCTACAACGGGGAGTACCAGTAAAACAAGGAGTGAGTTACAGTCTGTCGCAAGTCCAGGAGACCGGTGACGTAACATTGCCGCACACCTCAATATCGCAATACCTGAGCAGTACGACCCCAACCCCTTCTCACCAACGATACCGCATAGCTGCAGGAAAACATCTCTAACCACCTTCCGACGTCCTGATACCTCGATACCCGTCGTCGAGGGAAAAGAACATCAAACGGCGAGGGATTATCGCCGCCTATCCGTGGACCAGGCCACGGGACCAGCTGGTCCAATTAAGATACCGCAAATTTTGGGAAGAATCACGTGACACCAGCTCGATGAAAATCAGGATCATCGCTCATCTCATCACTCTACGTTCAGTTACTGACATTGACAGTCGTGCTATTGTTATACCTAATACCATTACCGCTATCGCTGTGACTAGTTCTCGTTATCTTATCGCATTCTCTATACCAGTTCTATCTTCTTTTACGTAAGTGAGGTTCCTTTTCTATTTTGTGAAGCCACGAGATTACTTGCAATATATCGTACCTTTACCTTTATCTCTTTCTCTCTTTACCTTGCAGTTGGTCTGCTTGAGCCAATTGGGCTCGTATCTTTTCTCTTTACCTTGCAGTTGGTCTGCTTGAGCCACCTGGGCTCGTACCTTATTATCTCTTATCTTGTCCCTTTCTCTGTCTTATTGCAAGTAACTTCGCGACTGGTTGATTATTACTTACGCATTGTAGTGACTATCGCTTTATCTTATTATCTTTCTCTTTTAGAATATTTGAATGTCTAATATCGCTGTCTAGCAGCGCGTTCCGTTAAAGGATCAATTTTTATCTTAGCTACTGAGCATTACTATTTTGTTATATTTTCTCTGATTAGTTTCTATCTGTCTCTTTATCTATTATCGTTGATTATCGCATCTTAGTGAGAGTACCGCGGAAGCGATCTTATATCGCTGCGCGGTCCCGTTCGTCGTTTATTTGACATTGGAGTATTGTGCCATATCGCATAACATCTTTTTAACTGTTTTCTTCGCTAATATCGCTGATCGTAGTTGTCCGTAGTCTATTGGGTTTGCCGTACGTTGCATATTAATTACCTTGAATATTGTTTGCCTTATCTTGAATTACCTTTTATCGTACCGACTATTATCTTTCTTTCTCTCGCACTTACCGCAAACCAGAGACTACGTATTATCTTTTAGTATCTATATTTTATAATAATTTTCTATTTGACCTATCGCTTGAATTTACCTTGTAGTGCATAATTCCTTGTCTGCCTATTTCTGATTATTCTGGTAATGTGATAACTATTACAATTATTGTATTTCGCATGTGGTTATAATCGCTTCTCACATTTTATGATTTATTTGCTTACCGCTTAATTTAAGTACAGTGTATCTCTTCTGTTCTGCCTACCTGTCATAAAACCGTGTTAATCATTACCTTTAATATCGCGAGCTTGCTCATATTTCCCGCTTATTCGGAAAACGTTCCGTTAATTGTTAACTCTCTCGCTTAACCTTTCTCTGGCTGTAACTATTGTTAATTATCGCATATATCGTACTTGTATCGCAAACTCTTCCGCTACTTGCTTGTCAGTAAACTTATCGCTTCTTGTTTAATATATTTGATATTATTCCTGCTTCACCTGTTTCTTATTTTATCTATTGGATTCGACTCCGCCCCTCTACCATTATCTTGTCTCTCTGAGCGAACTGTGCAAAACCGTCGTAGAACCTGACCTTACCTTTATCTATTACCTTTACCTTTACCTTTGTCTTTTTCTCTAATTATCTATTTTTGACGCATGTGCGTCTGGCGCCCAACAATTGTATCTTTCTCCCTTAGTATCTCTCCCTATCTAATTATTTAGGTTAGCGACTGCGCCGTAGGGTAACCAATTATCGTTATATCGTTCTTACCCTCAAGTATATAAAAATATCTGGTTACAGTACATATATAGATATGTAAACAATATAAAAAACGGGCTTTTACTGTCTGTTTCAGGTTTTGGTACAAGTTCTAATATTCATCTTCAATATTGCTGTCGATTTTGTCGATTCGGTTAGATAGAAAAAAAGTTAGAACAAGTTGGACGAAAAGCGTGCGCGTGCATCACGAATTTTTACACTACTACTTCAGAGCCGAGTTTTCAATCATTAAATCAAAAAACCCTAGCACTTACAGTATTGACCATATCTAAAATTTCACGGACCTTTTCTCATTTGACATTACTACCAATGCTCTCTTTTTTCTTTCTACACGTTTTTTATCAACATCTAGTTGAATGAGTTATTGGCAACTCTACTTTTCTGTGATTTTCCAACGAAATTGTTTAAACATTTGCCGGAGACAACGATAAGTAATAAACTCTTGCAGGTAACTACCTGTCCATACACACAAAAGAATACTTTTTGTCAAAGTCTACTGATTTCGTATTTTTTCCCCACTTAAATGTCAAGTTTCTCCCACTACATTTGTCGTTAAAATTCTCTTCTTTCATGTAATGGTTTCCTTGCTTATTGCATTATTTTATTCAGTTCATAGTAACACACATAAAATTTTCTATAAACGTCATATGGACTGTGTCGAAGTTCGTCGAGTATGCTTTTAAGAATTCTTTTCAATATATGCACACGGTCTAAGAAAACAGGATATGGCAATTTTTTATGCTCATCCGTTGAATATGAAGTTACGTATACTTCCGAGTTTTCATTGAGCTGTTTACAAGACCATCGCGAGAGTTTGTCGAAAATTGAAATTATTGACTTTCGACAGAAGCGTACGTTAAAAAAAATGGGTCCATCGCGGACGTACCGCAGAAGTGAGAACTTATTTGCGACGTATTCAAAAAATACCCATGGAACTTGTTTATATCGATCGAAAACAAATATTCACGTGTGCTTCGGTGACCGTTACGCTCACTAGCATATATATAATAACTCGGCGTTTGCGTGCGCGCGCAACGCAACTCCAGCCAGCCACGCAGAGCCGCAGGGAGCGAGAGCGCGACAGTAATCAGCGAGCCGCCGTTCCTTTTCACAAGGGATGTTATCCCCCCATTTTCAAAATTTTCGAATTTCAAGAGTTGCTCTGGTTTGCTCCAAAGTTGCGCTACATTGCTCCAGAAAAGTATTTCAGCAGACCCAAAATTGAACAAATTAAAATGAAAAAACCATTTTTCACACCAGCCCGCCGTTTTTGAAAAAGTGATTTTTTCGCGGTGCTCTAAGTTGCTCTAGTTGTTCCGAACATTGCTCCAGAACCACAATGCTGTCAAATGAACAGTGCTCAAATGAAAATCAAAACTCGACGGGGCGCTTAGCTCCCCATTTTATTACATAAAACTTTCTCAAACTGATCTTGGATTCGTGAAAACTTGATCTGCATTGCTCCAAAGCCGTAGGATTCTGAATCGAAAATTCGTCATGGAAATGACGAAAAAACTTTTTACACTGGGAAATTTGCTTTTGAGAAAAATAATCGCGTGATCCGGGAATCCGGGGTCCACGAAAGCCTACCCGGGGTCCAGAGTTGTGAATTACACATAACACTGCCTGATGTGAAATGGATGAGTGCTCAATTACAAGTACAACAAGTAACGTGCAATGGCTGGGTGCTCCATTACAAATACAAAAAGTAACGTATAATGGATGAGTGCTATATTACAAATACAGGACGTAATGTGTAATGGATAAGTGCTCGATTACAACTAAAAAAGTAATGTTTAATGAATGCTTTATCCATTACAAATAAATAAAGTAATGCGTCATGAAAGCGTGATCCATTACCAATTTAAAAAAGTAATTTGTAATTGATAAGTGATCCATTACAAATTACAAATGAGAAAAAAGGTATTTGCAATTGATAAATGATCCATTACAAATTACAAATGAGAAAAAAGTTATTTGCAATTGATAAGTGATCCATTGCAAATTACAAATGCGGAAAAAGTAATTTGTAATGGAGAATATTCAGTTACAAATTGAATAATTGCTCCACCACCATTTCATTTCGTTCACGAAAAGTTTCTTCTGGGCAAATTCGTTTTTATTCTGTTCACAGATCAATACTTCACGCAGACTAAAAACGTGCAAATTATAAACTTGCGCATTGCATTTTCATTGTTTTATTGAACTGACACAGTTTTCTATATGAGAAAGCTATCATTTGAAAACCAAGTTTCTCACTATGCATCACTATTAATAAAACACATATTTCAGCATTTTCCAAAATTCAACCGTTAAGAGGTAGCAAGGCGATGGAAAATTTTACATAGAAAAGTATTGAATACTCTCCTTTACAAATTACCTTTTTTTTCTCATTTGTAATATGTCATGGTTCTCTTGTCAATTGCACATCACTTTTTTGAATGTGTAATGGATGAGTGCTCCATTACAAATTCAATTTCTAATTTGCACGTTATTCTTCTGCGTGAAGTATTGATCTTTGAACAGAAGAAAAACGAATTTGGCCAGAAGATACTTTTCGTGAGTGAAATGAAATGATGATGGAGCAATTATTCAATTTGTAACGGATCACTTATCAATTGCAAATTACTTTTTTAAATTTGCAATGGATCACGCGTCCATTACGCATTACTTTATTTATTTGTAATGGATAAAACATTCATTAAACATTACTTTTTTATTTGTAATCGAGCACTTATCCATTACACATTACGTCCTGTATTTGTAATGTAGCACTCATCCATTATACGTTACTTTTTGTATTTGTAATGGAATACCCAACCATTGCACGTTACTTATTGTATTTGTAATTGAGCACTCATCCATTTCATATCAGGCAGTGTCATGTGTAATTCACAACTCTGGTTCCCGGGTAGGCTTTCGTGGACCCAAGAACGATTCCCGGATCGCACGATTATTTCCCAGTATAAAAAGTTGATCTCTCATTTCCGGGACGAATTTTCGATTCAGAATCCTACGGCTTTGGAGCAACTCAGAGCAAGTTTTCATCTGTCCAAAATCATTTTTATAAATTTTTATTTTAAAAAATGGGAGGCTAAGCTCCCCGTCGAGTTTTGGTTTTTGTTTGAGTACTATTCATTTGACAGCATTGCGGTTCTGGAGCAATGTTCGGAACAACTTGAGCAACTTAGAGCAGTCGCGAAAAAATCAATTTTTCAAAAACGGGGGGCTAGTGTGAAAAATGATTTTTTTATTTTTATTTGTTCAATTTTGGGTTTGCCGAAATACTCGTCTGGAGCAATGTAGAGCAACTTCGGAGCAAACCAGAACAACTCTCGAAATTCGAAAATTTTGAAATGGGGGGTTAACATCCCTTATTTCTTCTTCTCACGGCTACAAGAAAGATATAGCAGAAAGAGACAGAGCGGGTGAGAGAGGGGGAGCCTCTATCTCTCGCCTTACAGTCTTGCTCTCGCTGCACTGCTGCCTTTGTCCCGTCCCCTCTCCACGTCGCTGCCACTTCCGCACCGCGAGCTGTTTGGACCTACGAACGTACAGATGTTCAGAAAAATCAGTGCTTACAGTACTGCTCTCGCTGAACTACTACCTCTCTCCTGTCCCTCCACTACGCCGCTTCCCCTACCCGCACCGCGGGCTATCGGACGTACGAACGTACGACGTTCAACAAAATTGTTGCTCATTCGAGGTAGCGCCGCCAAAGAAGTTCTTATTTCAAAAATGGAACAACAATTTTTTGTGCCCATCATTACATATGAACTCATATAAATTTTAGAGTTTCTCATACAGCCATTTTTGAGATCATTGTGGAAGTTTGTCAGGAGAGACTGACATACCGACAAACCGAAATTTTTCTAGAACCCTGTTTTTCGGATACTAACGGACTGAAAACGTGCAGATTTATTGAAATTATACAAAGTCAATTTTTCAGATTATCAGAAGCAACGAATAGGGAATTACCTAAAAACTTATCTTTTTTATGCGAGAATCATGCTAGAAAATGTATTCCTAACATTAGTGGTCTATAAATTACAAGAATCCGTTTCTTGGAAATATTGTTGCGTACGACTTTCTTTGGATGTTTCAATTTGAATTGCATGCAGAGTGGCGCTAGCTACGGTTCACGGAGGTTTACAAAGTAGCGACTTATGTAATCATCCGTTACTGAAACGGTTCCCATTGTTTTACTGACAGTGTTGCGACGCGCAATCCTTCGATTTGCATGCATGAACATATATCACATTATAGAGACCGTGCGCAAAGTAAACAATAGTTCCAAATCGACCGTATTTATCTCAACCGACGGTTTTAGACAAATTAACCAATCTTTTTGAATCGGCCTGTCGCGTAGAGACAGTAAATAACAGTTTCCTCGGTATTTTTGACTGCGGTATTCACGAATGTTCGTTACACGTTTAACGGGCGTAATTGTATAACAGCCCGTTATAATTTTCTGTTTTTATTGTTTTTGACCGTCAAACTTACGCTGTTTACATGTTTCATAAGATGAACAATGATACAATGAACAGAAGATTATAACGGGCCGTTATACAATTACGCCTGTTAAACATATAACGGACATTCGTGAATACCGCGATGATTGTTATAACAACTAATAGCGCAGCAATCAATCGTCACTTTTACTACACCGTGCTTAGAGATAGAGAAAGTTCATTAATTTTAATCCTAGAAGGTTCGCAAAAGAGTAAGGGTTTGATGATGCGTGGAGATCGAAATAAAGAGGTAGCATCGCGTATATTTTCTATAACTAGTTCGCTTGATTCATTGGGTGTTTTACGGTCCGCTGGAGAATTCTGTTTGTGGGGGAAGACCAAGCTCTTTTGATGGTACTTTGTGCCCAAAAAGAGGCTTCATCGGAAAAAATTACATCCTCCCAATCACGATCAAAATTTTCATGCGCCCAAGTGATTCTTTTTGCGACATGTTTATCTGAGAGAAGAGAAGGAGAAGCGGTTTCTTGAGTGCGCTCTGGTATTTAAGATTAAAAGCTCGTAAACATGAGGCATTCGCCGAAAGGAGACATTTTTTCGGTATAAATATTTGTTTTGTCGGAAGAATGATGATAAATTTGGCTACTTGCGGCTCTACTTGTACTCGCGCTCGAATTCTATACCAAGTCGGTGAAAATGGAGGGTCTTCGCTTACAACAGCGCAGTGAATTGTCAAATTTTTTGGAATCGTAGGTTTACTTGATCCCCGGTAAAGATTTCAGTCCTTTGTAATCCTCCGTGCTATTATTTTATCGTGTCTAATGCATAGGTGCCTATAACAGCTGAAATAGTTGATCTTCAATACAGTTGATAAAGACTGACTATGCATCCTTTCGAATACAGATTTACTAAATCGTGTCTGTAATTCTCAATTACGCTAAAGCGCAACTCAATAATGAAATTGGCGCTAGTACCATTAAAGTAACCATAAAATTTTAGCCGCGATCGTTATTTCCAAACTTCAGAATTGTATGCAATTGTGTAAACCACAACAAAGCAAAATACCTATACTCATATTATGAAACACACCTAGTTTAAACTAATCCTAAAATGTCAAAATAGCTATTTGTTTCATTCTTCCGTTAAATTCAAGTTAGTAACTATTATACAGTCGCGTTCAAAATTGATGTTTAAGATAATCATTAAATTGACGACGAATCATCGCCATATTTCTCATTATTTAGGGGTAAAAAATTTCCACTTCCTCATCACGAAGGATTGGCAGACATTTTGAAAGATCCAAATACAGTTATGCTCTACCCAACTAATGACTCTGTGGCCCTCGACACGCTGGATCCTGTAGGAATCAATGGTCAAAAACCTTACAATCTGGTTATACTTGACGGAACATGGCCGCAAGCTAAGGTAACTTTTCGTCATTGGCTTACTCTGGTCTGACAAAGGAATTTACCAACTATTCTAGAATTATGGTGTCAACATATAGGTGCCACTTCGAAGTCATTCAAACAATGAAGAAAGTTCTCGACCGTTGGGATTTATGACAAAGTTTCTCGGTGTTCTCAGATCAATTGTTTACGACAAAAAAAATCCAAACATTACGTTTCGGCCCTAGTGTGGGAGGTCCTCCGCAGAACTGTAAAATCAAAATTATGATCACTATCTATTCTATATATCATGAAATTCGTCTCAAGAAGCACAAGTATAGATCTTTATATGTATGTGACATGTTTACAAGTGTATTTCACTACTTGTTAAAAGCCACGTAAGACGGATCCGGCCATCTATGCAATGATATGAAAATACGTGATACCTATTTTAGTGAAAAGAAAAATGCTAGAGAATGCAAATTCGGAAATTTTTGGTGATTTGACAAATTCACGACGGAGCCCGGAATCGAATCTGGTGTCTAGAGATGCTTTGCCGGAGCCTTACTCCACTAGACCACCTAGCCGCCTTGACTACATATCTATTCTATGCTTTGTCAGGGTTGTTTGTTCTACCGAAAGATCAAATTCCGATTGAAAAAAGTTCAAAACTAGTCTACAGAATTCCTTGCGCTGATTGCAATAAATGTTTTATAGAACAAACAAGTAGACATTTAAAAACAAGGATTAATGAACATAAACGAAACATTTTCTCGGATACGGATAAACAAACAGCCCTGAAAAAGCACAGAATAGATAATAATCATAATTTTAATTTTACAGAAGTTAGTGTCCTCCACCCCGAGAATGATTATAGGAAAAGATTGATTTTAGAAATGTGTAGTATTATCAGAAATTGCAACACCGTCAATCTAAGATCTGATATTGACAATCTTAGTAACATTTATTACAGTTTGATTATGAATAAGTAGTGAGTCTCTTCTTTTCGTGATAGAGGTACCTAACTTAAAAAGGTGGATGCCAGCGCCATGACATCTCTAGTCCATGCTTCCTCCTAGTTACTGATTGTCTTGCTTTACTTTGTAAGTTGTCATCTTACTGTGTCGTCATCCTAGTAATCTTTCCATGGTCTTCTTTGTTCGCCATTTTCCTCACTGTGAGCATCTATTTCCTGTCACTGCTACTAGTTTTTTCTCATTTGCGATCGTGGTTTACTTATTATCATCGTCCCGAAAGAACCGGATAACATATGAATTTTCAATTCCTTCCTTTGTTTGGTAAGTTTTTCTTCACTTTTATCTGAACCATAGCACTTAATAGCTTTACCTTATCATAGATGACGACTCAGCGATTCCTTGGTTTTTTTCTACTGTGTAACGGATTGACTCAAATTTCGGCTATTTTGCTGTTTTCTATGTAATTCATTGTAAGTTCTCTTTCCTTTTCCTTTTGTTAGCTTCCTTTCTTTTTGTGTACTTCGGTCTGTCCCGATATTCTACAATAAGGTCACTGTTTAACTGCTTAATTAATTACAATCTTAATTATAGCTGTACAATTTTTGTTTATTTTATTTTTTTCAGTGGTAATAAATAGTTCTGAGGAGGGTCCCCTAAATTTGGGCCGAAACGTAATGTTTGGGTTTTTTTTTCGCAAACAATTGATCTGAAGACACCGAGAAACTCATTGAAATAATGCCAATGGACATAGAGAGAAAAGTGGAGTAAAAATGCCTTTTGCAAATATATTAATGATATTTTATGGACAAGTAGGTACTATTAGAATACTTATTGTTAGATTCTGAAAATAAGTCTAACTACAAAAGTAAGCAGTACTTCTAAAGTAAGTGAATTATTTTAGTACATTACTCACATCAAAATGAAAGTACAATTAGCGAGAATAAGGCTGAATCTTGTTTAATAATTTATTTTTTCTAGAAAAAAAATGGCCATAATTTTTTTTTCAACCACGGCGTACAGTCACAAAAATTTGGGAAGAAGTACGAGTTCTTCAGAAATCTGTAAGGAATGTTAAAATACTAGTTTCATAATTTTGCTCGAAAAGTATTACAGTGAAAAAAAAAACCAAACCACTACATGAAAAAAATTTTTTCTCATAAATTTATTGAACTAAAAATCTGTCCATTGTGCCTATGAAAGCTGTTGACTCCCTCAATAATATATTATATGTTTAACCAAAGCGGTAAGTGAATCTTGAGGAAAATATGATTCTATTTTTTTTTTTTTCTCATCGAAAACGAATCGCGAGTGAGGTCTGTTCCTTTCATGACCTGAGTATTTTAAACAATACCTAGTCATCTATAAAATATCGTGAAGATATACGCAAATGGCTTTTTACTATACTTGTCCTCCTTTGGCTTTCATATGAGATTGAAATTCGTAACATTCACAATGCACTTTTAGGGAAAATCGTTATTCCGCAATTTTAGGAGTATCTGAAGCATTGTGAAACTGAGCGAACGTTAACAACCTAAATCATATCTGACATTCTGAAAACTTGACACCTCTAAAGTCAATTTGAAGTAGCGAATAAGTGATTTTTAATGAATGTTTCGTCACGTAATGTTACCAATTTCAACCTCAAAAATTTAAGGAGAAAATGTAACCACCGATCGAACTCAATATATTACAGCAATAGGATCTCACGCATAATATTACAGCTAGGTGTTGAGTTTTGAACAGAGGGTCCGGTTTTCTTTGAATACTTTTGAATGATTTTAGGCAATGTTCCATGGTAGTCCAATGCTTTACTCTATACGCTCCTGCAAACTTGTTGGGTTACCCACCAGCGAATATGTAATACGAACTCAACCAACCGAAGGATGCTTATCTACATTGGAAACGGGTACCTTTGCACTTTCTATTTTAGAGGGAAACTCCCAGCTGAAGGATGAACTTCTACGTCCGCTTCAATACCTGTGCCGGTAAATATGTTTCCGTATTTCACAAATTTTTGGAGATAATAAGGTCTATGGGTGAGAAAATTTTCGTTATTACTTAAGAGCAAAATGAGATATCGTACGACTGTTTTTCCGGGTTTTATATTGTTGGAAAATGATGCCCAGCATAACGCCTCATGACACTATTCGTTACCACTAGAATAACGGAAAGTTCCTCACCCTTAAATATTACAGTCCCGAAAATCCGTGAAATACAACTACAACACGTGGTCAAAAACCATATATTTAAATAAATTTCCAAACTTGAATGAATTGCTGAATTTTAAGATGACGAAATTATGCATTGTCGAAATTCGCACAGATTCCATTGTTTTGTTTATCAATTCAAATACCACCAGGTGTTTCAGATGCATAAAAGAACAGGCTAATTAAATGAACATCGGCGGATAGTTTTTAGTATATTGTGTGACAAGGGACGAAAGTTGGCGATTGCGACCAGTGTGAAATTTGCACGTAAGCGAAGCGAGGACAGCAATAACACGAGTTGCGATAGGAGCAGGATTTTAGGGGCAAGATGTTTCAGCGCGGAGACGATTCAGCGCGGCGACGTGTTGTCGCTGGGATGATTTGACGCAGCGACGTTTTCGCGCAGTCTGATTCGTGGAGCCGATAGAATATTTTTCTACAGAATATTTGTTTATAGAACATTTTCCTTCGGTATATTGTTGGGGGAGACCGAAGGACTGGTTCTGCATGAATACTGGTTCAAATTAAAAGTTAAACAATTTTTTTTTACCCCCAAGCATAGTATCGTCTAAAAGTTGTGATTTTTGGAAAATTCCAACATGCTGATGGTGACTATTGCAACCTGGATATTGGGATAAGTTAGGTCTTTCTACGACAGGGGCATAATTAAAACCACACCACACCATCCCTTACGGAAATGCGAGAGGTGACTGTCGCGTCCCAAAGGATAGAATAAGTTCAGCCTCCGTATGACAGAGGCATAACCGAAACCACAACACATCATCCTTACTGGAATATTTACTTTTTATCGTATGTGCATGAAAAGTCGGGTTTTGCATAGCAGTTCAGCAGGTGGAAAGTAGCCAATTTCATCCAAGTATTGTAAAGATAGGTGCGTGAACTTTCTCTGCAATTCCCATATTTATGGAACACGTGCGGAATTTCCCAATGAATTATTATTGTTTTTTCGTAAGCACGAAGCAGTCGGCTACCTAGGAAGAGTCCTCGCGCCCAACTGTTCCTGCACCGAAACATCCGAGGAAACATTCCCATGCCGAATTGTTTCCGCGTCAAAATAGCCTCCGGCGAAACTTAGCGCACGCAGTTGCAATTGCCAACTTTTGGCCCGAGTCACACACGATAGTTATAACAAGCGAATGAAAAGTAATGGAGCTTTGGGCACTGAAATATAATAATATACTGGCAAGCTCACGGCATGGCTCGGTATACGGCTGGCTTTCCGGAGAGAGAGAGATAGCTCAGAAGTGAAGGGCTGTCTTTCTTGCACCGGTACAGACAAGCTTGTACACCGAAGATCAGTGCCCCTATAGCATATATTTTCTTTTGTAAATTAGTAACATTATATTTTTACTTAGACTGTTCCTCGTATGCGTAATACCTAGTTAAGAGATAGCACTTTACTTCCAAGCTATATCTCTTTCTCCGAAACCCTTACCACCGTAGTGAGCGCTCTAGTGTTATTAAGCCGCTGTCCCATGGTCCGGAATTCATTCCGTACGGAAATCTAATTACTCTTCAGCACCAATCAGAGGCTTTTCGGGCGTTCCGTTCCATATGCATAGGATCAAATTACGTACTGTCAACGGAAGAGTGCATCCGTGAGATGCATCTTTGTGTGCGTAACAAGAGCGTAATCAAATCGAGGTTAGAGAAGATGAATCCGTCATTAGGTCTTGTCAGTATAGGTATAATTATTCCAAAAACTAAATGGAAATAATCAAATTCGTAAACTTTCCGCTATATTTGACGTAATGTATAAACTTATATATGTATCTTGCCAAGCGTTCGACCGTTCAAACTAGTGGATCAAGCAATCAACATAACGTCTGACCACACCGACATATGAACTATACACCGTGACTAATCTTTTCGTCTTCTGAACGTGGTCCCTGCCGCAGGACATTGGTATAAATACGACTGCTTCGGACACACCGGTCAGCAGACCCGTGGCATAGCGCCTAACTGACTCACGTCAATTTCGGAGCAGAGCATAGCATAGCGCCGGCTGTGACTCAATTCATTTTCATTTATTCTTTGTTTAATTGATAAAATACTATAGGCAAAGCGCCTTTTGAATAGACGATAAATCAAATTGGATGGCAGTAAAGCAACGGTTGCGATTTGCAAGCGATCGTTTCGCTGGTAAAGATTCCAGATCATGGAACATCCCAAGAAAAGCAACCTAGTACGAGTGAAGCTGGAACACTTCTGATTGATGCATTTAGAAGTGACTAGATTTCCGTACGGAACGCATTCCGAACCATGGGACAACGCCTTCATTATATTTCAGTGACTTGCGTGGCAGTTTTGCGAGACGTGAGTGACCAATTTCTTCTCCCTGTGGACGAAAGAGCAGCAATCCCAAACTGCACATGCGCGAACTTATCTTTACAACTCTAAGATGGAACTGACCACTTTCGTCCCGCTAAACTGCTACGCTAAGCTCCACTTTGCTTGCACGTACGAGAAAAAATGCATTTATTCAATCTCAACCCTACCTATTTTCTTGTTAGCACACCTTCATCTGTGGATATCCGTAGGCGTACGCAAAGGTGTATATAGCAAATACATTCCGATATAATATTGTTAAGAGAAATACCAGGGGGTTAGGGAAGGCAAATAAAGCAACGATATTAGTCAGCAGCTTACAATTAGTCAGCGGCAAGTTTATTCAGTTGGCTTCAGTTATAAGCACCGAAGAGTAACCGCTCAAGAGCTCGACAAACTCAAGACTGCCCGATTTTCGGTTGTTAAGAAGATTCTGGTGTTCTCGCCCCTCTTCCGTCCCAATTTCGTTGCCCGGTGGCTGTGATAAGCTCGTTCTGTGAATACCTCTCCCGCGGCGTAACCACAGACGTTAACGATTTTATGCTTGTGTTGACTTAATGTTTCCTTATGTTAATTAGGTTAACTTCAACTTCGGAAAACTAAGGAATCTATAAGGTTGTATATACCCCGTCAACGTTTTTATGGGTGCGAATGATTTCGTAGCTTACTTGGTAACGTGCTTGCCTAGTAACTGTTAGGTCGCGGGATCGAGTCTCGCTGTTGAGCTACGAACTCATTCGCACCCATGAAAACGTTCAGTACATTTAAGTCACTTTATATTTTAGAAATGCGTTTTTCTCGGCTATTCTTCGCTATCTAGTTCGATGGCTTTGTGCACTTAATAGTTAATAAGTAACCTTCCTCCATGGTAAGTATGGAGATATTCTGAGACCCGACTACCCCACCATCTCCTTGTATGCCTGTCATCTGAATTTGTGACTGTTGGTTACCCTGACAAACAACTGCTCTTGAATATTAACCATTGACATTCTTATATGTCTATGATTTTAACGCATACGCGTCAAACTATAGCAGTCGACAGATCATTCTGTCGATAGATAATCACTCTGTATGCATAATAATACAGTGCACCTTATAAACAAGTTCGAGAATCTGAACCACTTTTATTGTATGTTGCAGATTTCAACTGCAGAATGGAGCTGTAACACATCAAAGCAAAGAGTGGAGAATAAAACAAAATACATATCCTAAGCTGATTGGAAAGAGGCTAGCTAAACAATTGCGTGTTCTACCTGAAGTTAGTTAGAGAGCTTAGGTTAGGTTAGGTTACTTAGATTAAGTTCAGCTTGAACATGTGCCTGGAGAGAATAAAAATTATCATGATAAAAAAGCGGAGTAGGAGCTATATTCGTGCCCAGTGAAAGATCTGCTTGAATTAAGCAGAAAATTGACGAGATGTCTCGGGGATTTTGTGATAGATTTGGCATCAGAAATTCTCGAAATGATTGAATAAAACGTGAACTCATGGTGCACTTTTTTTCCTATAGATTTTGTGGGAAGTTCCGAACTTAAGTTGCTGGCTTTATCATTCCTTGGAAAAAAATGGTGCATTGTATTAAAAATGCAAATAGTGGGTAATTTTCAGCGAATATGTAGCTGTGTGAAGACGAGTGCTGCGTTTACACCAGAAGGCTTGAGCTGCAATGGCACAACTACCCGTGTGAACGCAGGAGGAGCCGAAACAAGCGATGCTATTGCTCGAGTCAGACGACGCATATCCGCATGTGCGTTGACTGAAGACATATATGTATAAGATGTCCCAATTTAAAACACGCATCATGCTTGCAGCCGACCTAATAGTTCAAGTGGAAAATGTGTCATACAAAATTGGTATGGTTCAGAAATGCACACAAAGAATTTCTTCCATGCAGCCCAGCATCATAACTGACAATGCTGTGGAGGATGGACCATTTTTTAAAATGGAATCATATATTTTTACTTCAACTCAAATATTCTTTATTAGAAAATGTACAACTTTCTCATGAAATTTTTTTATAAAGTGAATGTTCGTGAGGTACAACAAAAAATCGAATTCTGCAAGACACGGGGAGGTTAAGACATAATGAATAGACTTACTAATGCGTACAGAGCAATTCCAACGACAATCCTTTGAATCCACCTCCTCGTGTTTTGCAAAATTTGATTGTTTGTTGTAACTCACGAACTATTCACTTTATAAAAAAAAATATGATGGTGGACCGCATGAAAAAAATTCTTCATGTATCCCCTTCTGAACCATACAACTTTTGTAGGACACATTTTCCAATTGAACCATTAGGTGGGATGAAAACGTATTGTATCTTTCAAATCGGGACGCCCTACATATGCATTCAGTCAATGGCATGTGTAACACATGCTATTTTTGCAACATGTATAAAGAAAAGTCTAATCTGAAATTCGCCGAAGGTGCCACTGAAAGCACGTGAACTTGAGGTTCAGGAATTTACATTTATTATCAATGACCTAGTGACGTTGACGCACCAGATTTGCAATTATATAGGTAATAAATGATGGAACGATGAGAAAAAGAAGAGAATCACGTTACCTAACGCATACACGAAGCGCTATTGCTCCGATTGGGATTCATCGATATAAAATAAAGTGCTATCGCGCCGCTTGGTATTTCTCGACATCAAATAAACAAAGCGCTATCGCGCTGCTTGGGTCTTTTCGTACTCGTTTAGAGAAAGCCCGATTGCGCTGTTTAGGATTCTTTGACAGTGTTTCTTCAATACCCCCTGGGACTCAAACGGTTGCGATAGAAATTAAAAATAAAATACGTAGTGTCTTTCTTGCGATACATGCAGTAGGTACGAGATAGCGAGAAGAAACAGAAAAGAACACAGATTTTCTTAACGTATTGTTACGGTTTCCCCCTTCGAATATGCATGTATTCATTTAATTAAGCAAAATGAAGATCTGATGTTCCCGGACAACGATCGTCTCTTGAAATCAACGAGCATCTTTCTGGATTTTTCCTTGAACGGACTTTATAAACGACACACGTCTCCTTGTACTTTTGTCCTAAATAAACCGCCCCAGTTTTTTAAATTCTCCTGATTATTTATTTTGCCCGCTTACGTAACAGTATTAACAAAAGAGAATAGAGACCATTACAACGCGATGTATTCCAAACTAGAGGGACTAGAGACGAACTACGTAACAGCTCACAGCGGTATCAGAGATGAAAGGTAATAAGAAAGATGTTCTTCCGTACGGCGCAATACTCCAAAGGCAAAGAACGACGTGTTATACCGCGCAGCGATATAAGATCGCGCACGCAGTACGCTTACGATATTAATTACTCGAAAGATATTGGGTAAGAAAGCAGATCATAATCAAGTTAGAGAAGATATATACAAGATAGAGAAGAGATAGATAATCGATCATAAGAGACAACAGTAAACTTTGTGAATTCATAAGCTAACTAATTTACCAATCACTACAGAGAAACAAGAAATGATCAAATTCAAGTGAAGCAAGGTGATTACAGGTATTCTGATCCAACGTAAGCGAAAAAATAATAAAGCGCTGCTGTTCAGCGATATCAGATAATTAATCAATTATAGTGAAACGAGATCAAGAAAATAGGCAATAGTCACTACAAATAAGTAAGTGCTACTCAGTCGCGAAATTACTTGCGGTATTAGATACGAAAAAGGAGAGATACGAGCCCACGTGACTCATGCAGAGCAGAGTGCGAGAAAATATAAGAGCGAAGAGAACGAAGATATAGACAAGATATGTTACAAGTAACTTCGTGGCTTGACAAAATAACGAAACGAAGCCTCACTTACGAAAATAGAAGAGAATATCAGAAAACAGGTACAAGAAACAGATATAGATCGAATAGAAAATTAGAGACGATGCGGTAAAAGAATTGATAATAGAAAACACGTCTGAATGCCGAATAGACTGAACTAAAGTGTGCCGGGTCGAGTGGTGCTCCTCGCGATCCCAGCCGATTTTCGGCGTGGTGCTATCACACGGTTCTCTCCTCCTCCTGTGCGATCGCTAATTGAGCCAGCAGGTCACGCGAGACGGGCAGTGGTCCATCTTCACTCAGCTTCTCATCCTTCGTTGACATATATTGAAATATCGATCCGTCGAGCGATATGTAGAGAGGTTGCAGTCAGCTGCTCCGCGCTGTTCATCAGAAGGGAAGATTCACCCCTCGCGGTATTGCGGTATCGATACGTGAGTAGATCGTGCAGATAGACGACGATAATTGAAGATATAACGATATTACTCAATATTGCAGTACCGATATCGAAAAGGTACAGATCCTATGCCGACTCCTCGGTATTCTAATATTTTCCGCACAGTCCATTTCTCTGGTGTCTCAGCTCGACACTGGCCCTATGGCACCATTGTACCGAGACATCCTGGTAGTGATGATTTTTAGATGGGGTTCCCATCCCTAATCCACCAATTTGATGTGGTGTCCATCCCTTACCAACTCGGGTTTGGTTACGAAGCTGCGGTCCTTCAATGAGTCATGTGCATCAGGCAAACATGCTCCTATTTGATGACTGATGGCGAAATGGGCGGTATGGTTTGCTCAGCACCAGGCTGATAAGTGTCGTCCACGGTTTGTGTCTCCAAGCAGCTGTAGCGGTGTTTGGGTGGTTCGGTTCCTGGCCGAGAAGTCTGGTCATTGGAGGTCTGCGTGGGCACTTCCGAACGTGTACCAGACATGACCCTATTCACAATCCCTGCAGGCATCCACCTGAAGTGGGGTTGGGGATATTCCGATCTCTGTAGCTGACGGTCTGAAGCTGTTGACCCGGTCCGTGACCTCTGCGTTGCAATATCCGGTTCTCTCGAAGCGATGCTAATGAAACTGGCTCTCGTAGTGCGATACAAAAGGTAGAAAATAGACAAGTATTAGCTTAATAAATGAATATCACTTAAAATTAGCTAGTCGTTTCTTTGGAGTATTGGCCTTCGACGTGTTTTCGTCGTTATTCTGTGGAGGAAGAAGTAATTTATTATAGCCCATGTGACATAGTAGAGGAAGATCACCGGTTGTGGCCATGCTTCGATTGTGATCACCTTTGGATAATTTTCGATAGGAGGCAGATACAGTCGATACGACAATTGTCGTTTGTGCCCAATGTAAGCACGATGATTTCGTGCTGACACCGAAGTCAAAACATCCATATGATAAGTTAGCTGCGGTCGGTAACATTGTTTCGTGCGAGTCAGTCAACGCTGATGTAAATACTTATCGTGTTAAAAGTGCGACAAATTACACTCCGTCACTGCAAACAGGTGAGTAAAATCATGTTTCGAAATGGAAACCAATATATTATGTGTATCGGTTGAAGCAAAAAGTTCGCACCAGAAAATTTGCTGGTTTTTTTTTTGACAGCCCCGCTTTTTCTAGTAGTAGCCACACAAATGTCACCGGTTGTGGTCATCCACGCATTGTTCGCATGTAATTGAGAAAAAAATTTAAATCGTCAGAAAAACAAAAAAAAATTTATTCATTTTGGCGACTTTAAACTCACTTTAACGGCTTCATTAAATAAAGCACGGTGTTGAACAATCACTTCACACGTTCTTAAGCCTCGTGCGATTGCAGGCGCTGACATGCATGTCGGCATTTACACCTGCAAACATTGCGAAACACGCGCGAAATAATCCTCATTTGAACGAGTCGTTTTTGAGCCGTACCGGACGTGGCCCGGGAGTTTGACCAAACCTCGATAGATAGACGTCTTATATACCTGAAACTAGACCCTTGTAGTAATAAAACCTCCAACTTTTGACAGAAAGTTTCGTAGTCTGATTTTGAAAACCAGTTCTTCGCGGCTGCTAATCACAATCTTTGAGAACGCTTCGGAAGCAGCGAATCTTGTGGCTAATCTACACGGTTCAACCATTACCGTTTTATCGTCTTTGTCTCCAACAGACATGATGAATTACGAAAAATTGAGTTCCGCTCTTAAATTTCAGTACGGGAGTGAACATCTCAAAAAATTATGTTTGATCCAACTTCTGCAGAATAGACGCCAAAATCGCAACGAAGATTTAGCCTCCCTGGGGTCAAGAGATAGATTGTTTAAGTAGAGCCGTAATTCCGGATGCAGATGGCCTGAAAGGTATCTTTGCAGTAGAAGCATTTGTAAAATCTATACGTGATCCCGATATTAGACTCGTGGTTAGCAAGCACCTCAGAGGTTGCTACGCTTCGGGAAGCTATAGTTACGGCTCTTGAGATAGTCGCCTTGAAGTCTAGAGAACATCTAGGAGTAGCTAAAATTCGTTAAATTGAAGTTTCAAAAAACGTACCTGAGGAAAGACAGAATGTCGGTTCAGAAAATACCTCGTCTAACAGGCAAAAAAAGAATCAAAAATTTAGAAATAAGAATAATCGTGGTTTCTCTCGGAAACATAATAATAACTGTCAAGAAAATTGTGGCAATGAACCTGTTCAACCTGTCCCGATCTGTTTATTTTGTAAAAGAAAAGGACATGATGCCAATCATTGTTTTACATCGAAAAAGTTTGCTCGCGAACCGCCTCAGGACTTGAGTCCGAGAACTTCGGAATGGCGTAATAGGGACACAACTAAGAGGGATGATGATCCTCAACCAAGTTCCTCGACCGGAGCTGGTACGAAAAACTAGCTCCAGATGATTTAGCAGGGCGGAAATCATCGCGAACCTTGGGTAGTAAGAGCCCTTCCAGTACTCAGGTTTTGGTTACAAATTTCAGGCAGTCTGATCTTTACGCTCGCGGCTCTTTCAATCCGATGATCAGATTTTCCCCGCTTTACCTCTGTGAACTTCCACAGGAGAGACGACCCCAGTTTTGAGACAGGTTACTGTTCAGATTAACAATTTCAGTTGTACTCTCCTCATAAGGTTTATATCGCAGATATCGAGGATGAAGAAATTTTGGGAACAGACTTCCTTACAGCTCAGAACTGTATTATTTCAACAAAAGGGAATTCATTAGCCTCAAATAATCGCTAGATAGCTCTTTACGCAAATAGAGATGGAATTTATTGGTCTCCCCCTAGAATACGAGAAATAGAATACTCTCAGAACAAGTCTCGACACCAGTTTCCCTCGCACCTACAGAATCTGTTGGAACAATCTCTGCCGCTCTAAACGTAGTTCGGGTAGACTTGCTTAGGTCCCTTTTACTAGAGTTTGCAGATTCTTTCGTTAAAAATAGCGGTGATAAAGAGAAATGTTCTTCCGTTAAGCACAAGATTGACGTTGGACATAATTCTCCGATTAAGCAAGCTCACAGAAGACTCGGTCTGAACGGCCGGGAGGAGATGAAGAAGCTCGTCGAGGATATACTGGCAAACGACGTCATCGAGCCCTCCTCCAGTCTTTGGGCCTCGTTAATCGTACTGGTGAACGAGAAAGACAAAACGAAGCAATTCTGCATTGACTACAGAAAACTAAACGACATAACCAAGAAGTGTTCCTACCCGTTGATCAGGATTGATGAGACTTTCGACTTGATGGCTGGAGCAATTTGGTTCAGTATCATGAAGCTACAGGGTGGGTATTGGAAAGTCGAGATGGATCCTCTAGACAAAGAAAAAAACAGCTTTTGTGACAGATCTAGGAGGATTATGGCAGTTCAAGATTATGCCTTTTGGTCTGAGTAACACCCCGGCTACCTTTGAACGTATAATGGAGGCTGTCCTCCATGGACTCATAGGAAAAATATGCCTTGTTTATTTGGACGACATAATGATTTTAAGCAAAAACTTTGAAGAAGAAGTTCACAATCTGAAAGAAGTTTTCGTCAAATTGAAAAAGGCGGGCCTAAAGATGAGCCCGAAGAAGTGCCATCTTTTTCCAGAGAGAAGTCAGCTTCCTCGGACATATTGTTTCAGTTGAGTGAGTGAAAACAGATCCAAGCAAGATCGGCAAAGTTTCTACTTGGCTCACGCCTATGAACAAGGAATAATTTCAGATTTTTTCGGGACTCCGCACCTATTATCGAAGATTCGTGAAGGGATTTGCCACCATAGCTGAACCTCTACACCATCTAACCGGAAGTAAAATTCCTTTCGAGTGGAGCTCAGAATGCGAAGAAGCTTTCAAGAAACTGAAGACTTGTCTTACTTCTTCTCCCATTTTAGCTTATCCAAAGGTTGAGCTTGCTTTTATTTTAGATATGGATGCTTCGCTTTCAGGGATAGGTGGAGTTTTGTTACAGGTGCAAGGAGAACTAGAGGAAGTAATCTGTTACTATAGCAGGGTTCTTAGCAAAACTGACAAGGAAGGAATCTCAGCCCGAACTCTCCGATTTGATTTGTTTCGTAATATGTTATAGTAGACTAAAAACTAAGCGACACGTGTTTTTTTTAACGGCCATGAAACCCTTTAAGGGGGTGAAACCACCCTTCAAAGTTAGGCATGTCAATGGGTGATTTGCCAGTTTCACCCCCAAGAACATGATATTTCTTAAACAATCCGACTGGAAATGTTGTCTCATGAAGAGAAATGGAAAATGTATTTTTCCCAAAATAAAAAAAAAAAAATTATGGGGGTGAGCCAACCCTAAATATAATCACATTAATGCAAAAAGATGTCAAATTCAAATCTGAAACTCTGAAAAAATATATATTGCGTATGAATGCAAAGGAAAATTTACGTGTTATTGGATTTTCCTGAAAAAAAATATTGGCCGGGGTAACTACCCCCGATCGCTGTTTATCTTGCGCGTATGCAAAAAATTGTCAAATTCAAGTCTAAAAATCTGAAAAAAATTTATATTGCGTATATACACGAGGAAAATACGACAAATCTTTGAATTTTCTCGAAAACCAATATTGAAGGGGTAACCCCTGAATGCTCTTCATCTTGCGGGTATGCAAAAACTGGTCAAATTGAAATCTAAAAGTTTGAAAAAATATATATTGCACATGAACACAAAAGAAAATTTACGTGTTTTTGGATTTTATCAAAAAAAAATATTGAATGGGATAACTACCCTTGAACTCTGTATGTTTTGCATATACACGAAAATTGTTAAAATTCAAGCTTAAGAATCTGAAAAAATATGTATTGCGTATAAATGGAAAGGAAATAAGACGTATATTTGGATTTTCTCGAAAATAAATGTTGGACGGAACTACCTCTAAAACGTTTTGAATTGTTAACGTTTTTTCATTTTTTCACTGTATTATCAAAGGCTCAAAAATGAGTCATCGGAAACTAAGACAATGTCGGGAACAAAGAAAGTATCCCCAGACAAAGATGCTGCTGATAACGGATAAGACGCAATATTGTGTTATGGTACAATAAGTTACTCTTGAAGTGATATCCCATCTCTTCGTTGCCAATTATTCAATACAGCTTCCGGAAGGATTGCCGTATTGCTTGGATTTAATAAAGCATGTTTACATTTGATACACTAGACGTTATTGCAGACTCGTTTAACTAAGTCGGCAGTCAAACAGTAAGTTATGCAACTGACTACCTGTGGCATGCTATAAAGACGCTCAGTGATTTCTGTGAAATCCCAGTCTTCGTGTTTAATAATTTTCTGCAACTGTTGTTCAACAGAATTTGCAAGTTCAATGGAAGTGTCGGGATTGGCGTATATTGTTTTAAGATCCCCGAGTGTCACCAAAGGCTGTGCCAGGGTATTGTCACCGATGATGGAACAATTCCCGGTTTTTAGGGGTTTCAATATATTGTACACCGATAGTATTTTGAACATGTTCAAAAATGTCAGCGTCGAAGGGTGATCGTCACAGTCACCTGCCTGTCTTACGATTCCAAAAAATTTCGTTCAAACACACACAGTAGGAACAAGCGAAAAATCAAAATGAGACATCTTGGATGAATGGGTGAATGGACGAAAATGGGATACTCTGGAAATAGGCGACTCCAATTACAGAATAAATAGATAGATTAATTATAGATTAAATCCACTTTTTTTTTCGTGCCTGTAGCTTTCCCTGGATGTACCGGCGAAGATTTGTATCTATAGCGTGTTTAGCTTTGTTGCAATGTACACTAACTTTCTTATGGGAAAGTAGCAGAGGACATTCAACGTGTCTCCAAGTGGAGGAAAAATCTGTTTTTAATTTTTCGCAACTGAGCTGCTCAATTTCGGTCTTCACAGGTGGTTCCCAACAACCACGACACACATTCAGCCGATGCATTGCAAATAACAAATTCTGTAGTTCGTGTATATCCATGATGGGGCAAGATACATTGAACCGACGAAGGTCGAGTTGTTCGCCAAGAACGTTAACTTGAATCGATAAATCTTCCGCTATAATCACTTCTTTGAATATGCCACTTTCACAAATCCCCTCAGTTTCCACAGTCTTGAGGATGTAAAATCCTGTAAGCTGCTTTTTGACACAGCTAATAATTTGTTTTATCCATCCAGGCGGCAGGTCCAGATCTGCTGTCACGATATGTTGGAAATTCAGCACGTGAGTTTCTACAGATTGTTGTTCCATTTGAATAAGCGAGGTAGATTCAATGGATGGCAAATCTGGTTCTTGAAAAAAGATCGAATCGGGAACAGAGATTCTACCGTCATTATTGTCAGACTGTAGTACGTGAATACCTGTATCATATGCATTATCCTTTTTATCTACAATTTGAGGTTTTATCTGAACCTGACCAGGTTCCACTGGATTCGTCCAATCGTCCTAAGAAAACTTCGAAAGCGCTGTACCTTTGCGCAGTCTGGGGACTTTGTACTGTGACTGTAATTCGTCGATTGAACATTTTTATTGCTATCGTGAAACTAAACAAATTAAACAAATAGTTTTGACCTCCTGCAAAACATGAAAGATTGAATTTCTAAATGAACATACCACTCCAAGCACTTTACTATCAAGACCGAGCAACTCTCGCTGCCAAAGAATTTCATTTTTGACAAAATGTTTTTCACAAACTGCTAATCTGGTTGTAATACACGCGTCTGTGCGTTTCATAGCAATTCTCCATTTTTCAGCAATTTCGAGATCTTTGGAAATTGTGAAAAAATTTACTTTTTCCGAGTTTGAAGGATACCCGGAAGTACAGCCCGGGACTGAGCACGTTGGCATGTCGCTAATAAAACTTTACCTCGCGAATAAAACGGTTTTATATATTTTACAATTTTCACTCAATTTAAACAATAAATTTCACACGTCACAACAATAACAGCACGATGCGCACAATAATCGGAGCGGTCGGAGTGTTTAAGGGGAGGCCGTGGTTTTGTTGATCTGCTTCACTCCTCGCTTTATATCGAAGATTCACACAGAACAGCCAGCGCTGCTGGTGGCGATTTCAAGAACTTCAGATTCCGAGACAAAACGCGTTTGCATTCATCGTATAGGAAAAGCAGGCTAGTGTCAGGGGGCTGCTGTGGGCGAATGCCGGGTGTTAAAAAGGGAATTTTCAGATCTTTAGAGACATACTACTAACTCACCTACGAGCATCGGCTACTAGATCACTCACTTCGTTGTCAATTCTTTCTCTTGAGGGAAAGTAATGTTACAAAGGATGAAATCACCTGTTTCACGCCCTTTTCTAGTGATCTAGTAGTTATCCTGAATGAAACTCACATATAAGCTTTCACATATCTTGAAATGAATAAGGTTGCTGCGTCGACCAGCATTCTTGTAAAAGCACACCTGTTGCAGACTTTAAACGAATATCACTCATTCTGCAATTGAAACATTTCTCTCAGCACTTCTATTTCAGTCACTTGTTTGCTTCATAAGCTCAGAACCCCATATTTTATTGCGTTACTTCACCCAAAGTCACTACATCACGCAAAAGATTCAAAAAATGGAATTTTCCAAACTGGGTTCATATGCGATCGATATTTGAAAAGTGCGGGTGCCGAAATTCAGCACCCGGTATTCATTCCGGTTTTTTGCGACACCGCGTGGAAGCTCAGATGAATTTTTGTGATATTCTTGAGTTTTCGGCGACGCGCAAGCCACATGAACGATTTACATTGATTGAAACATATTATTTCAGCTATTTACCACATTTGTTGCAGTCCTGGTTACGGTCTATCCGGTTGGAATCTGGAACGCACAAAATTACACCGTTCTCGGCACATGCGCGATAATTCATTCTGGTGATGAATATTGTAAATTAGAGAAAACAATTTTTTTACTAGTAATTTTGATATTTACGGCTGAATTATTTCGCGATGCTGGTTGCGCAAAAGACACGCTAACGATTAGCACCACAATGTATTTGGAATTCTATAAGTTTTTCGCATAATACTATTTTCAAACATCGCGTGTTGAAGTTTAGCACCTCAACCTTATTTGCATTTTTCTAAAAAACAAGTGATCGCCCCAACGATAGCGAGTGATATTCCTCATATTGAAGACACGCTCAAACAATTTGAATTTCTTTCAGTACTAGCACAGCAAGGCGGGTTCTACACGCAAATTCCTGTTACCGACACTTACCGACATCCTCCCCAGACTCAAACCCTTTTTCTGCGATGACGTCACAGTCTCACGTACCGACTTGAGGTCAAAAACGTGCAACCTTACCGACAGTTCTATCGGCCGAAGGTCAAAATCGTGCTGTCTTACCGACCAAAGGTCAAAGTCTCTATGTAGTGCGCGCCTGCTAACGTTAGAGGGCGCAGCTGGGGGCGTGAATTTTTTTACCGTCCCGCATTCTTTTCCCACGATAGCACTGTTGATGTGTAATGTCAACCACCCCACATTCTTTTTCCACGGTAGGACTGCTGATGTGTACCGTCAACCACCTCACATTATTTTCCCACGTTATCAACCACGTGACATTCCAAAATTGATGGTTCTGAGAATTGTTTTTCATCCACTTGGAAAACGCTGATGCGTAACATCAACCACCTCACATTCCTTTCCCACGTTATCAACCACGCGACATTCGAAAATTAATGGTTCTGAGAATTGTTTTTCACTTACTCGGATGCCGGTTTGATATCAACCACGTGACATTCATTACCCCCACCAGATTTTGAATGCAAGTGGGGAGCGGTATTATAAAATGTAGAACCGAAAACTTCAGCGTCAGTCTGAAGCCGTTCTTTTTGCAACTGAAAAGTGTTCTGGAACAACAACGTGAATTAAAGAAACGACTAGAATTGCTCGTCAAGAATATTGGAGGAGTAAAACATCTACTGCAAATTAGAACTCAACTAAATCAACTCGCAAGAGATTTTGAGCAAACACGAATTAACAGTTACGATCATGGACTTCTCAAAATTGAACGAAATTTCGCGGCTGGAGACACTTCTGTCCTCGAAAAAGCTTTCGGACCTCGAAGTATACATCGAATACCGAGTCAGCGGCGTTCGTCAGGTTGGAACTAAATTTGGTATTGAAATCGTTCTGGACTTGGAGGACTCTTTCACGATTATTCTACCGAACCGATTGACCAAGGCCCTCTAAGAAGATGATGATTTGTTCCAGAAGGTGACGACAGCCAGTAAGGAGATACGGTTGCATCTACGCTATCTTGGTGGACCGAACGGTCAACTTGAATTCATATACGTATAATCTGAGTATCACATGCACATATCCAGTATCTTGTAATAGTCTTACGTTCAATAAATAAAGATTAAAAATCTAAATGATTTTCGTTCAACGTTAAGCCATCCTGTATACCTTTAACCCTACATAAGTTTTGTACCTTGTAATTGTAACCAGAATTGAGTCTTAAAATCAAAGAAACTGTTACTCCGAACACTAATAAGCAACAATGAAGTGTTGCAAGCTGCGTTTGCGCCTTGTAACTGTACTGTGAACTCTATGATGAATTTTGAATGGGTTCAATCAAGACCAGAGTTCAAGGTCGATCGATAGCAGCGGTAGAATACATTTGGAGCCAAGGATCTGCGGTGTTGGGTTACTATCGTTCTCGGAATGCAAGACATGACTCGGTGTGAGTACAGCTCGGTCAAGGATGGAGAGCAAGGTTGAATATTACATAAGCTTCGTATTGAAAAAATTTCTCTCTTGAGAGCTAAGGTAAGGGTGTAAAATTTATTCACAAATATTCTTTGAAAAACAGTTTTATTGAGTACAATTTTTAGGCTACAATTGACAATTACTTCACAACGATAGTACAAAAATTTTATTCAACGGTATCGTAACCAGGATGATATATTCGCCAGGAATGCGGGACCGTTCTTGTAGATGCTTCTGCGCAGTAACACAAATCGTACACCCTCGCCGTTTGAACAGTATGATGATTTTGTAACCAATTTTGAAGTAACAAAACGTTTTGTGCTGCACAGATTGCGTTGGATATTGTATGCACGTCACATCTTAGAGACACAGCTGAAGTTTTTTACAAGGTTTGAAGGGACGGATAGCCAAAGTCCAGCAAATCGATGATTTGAACTTTGTGGACAATTTTAAGCAACCAATCTCGTTTTTCTTCTCCTTCTACGTACACGGTTTCAGCTTTGCACAGCCTGTCTTCAATGGTCCATTCAACTTCCTCAAACGGTATGGTTCCACAGCTCCAAGGTAACCCGTGAAAATCGCGTTCCAACCAAGAATTTTGGTTTTTGTATTTGACGTCTGGACAATCTCATTCGTAAGGTGGCTTGAAGAAAAAACATTGATGGAGATGCTTCCGAGTAGATTGAAATTATAGCCAAGGTGGAAACGGGCCAGCTTTCATACCAATTGTACATCAAAGATTCGTTTTGTTTTGAACAGTCAATAACGAATAAGGGGACGTCTCGAAAGAATTCACTCTGTGTCAACAACGGCTCGGGGTTCTTGTCGTAGTAGGTAGCTTGGAAGTTTGCGTACACTCGTACAGGAGGGCGTACAGATTATGACTCATGTTGAGGTTCAGGTTACCGTACGGATAAGATTGAGAGTTTGAAAATAGCTTGACGTCCGTGATATTGCAATGATCGAAATGACTTGCGTTCTTGCCGGTCTTGTTCTTTCGACTTGTTTGGAAACCCAAAATGACGTACCAAGGTTTTTCAAGCAGAGTGAAAGTTTTCACAGTTCAAACGTGTTTCGATGTTGTGGGAAGTAAGGGTATTCGTACAATTCCCAACTGCGGAAGCTCATCGCAACAGGCGGATCTCTCTTATTGAAATTTAGTAGGTCAACTTTTTTCTGATCCGCGAGTTTCCAATACGATATTAGCCATTTCACTGCATTGATCGTGATTTTGAATTCCTCCTCTTGAGTCTGCATGATTGCGTTGACGTCAGTTTTTGATCTCATCAAAATTAACTTGTGTTTAGCGTTGACAACGATCTTGCGGTAGCCTTAGGCGAAACCCAATATCATGCTGAGCGGTATCAGTACGTCAAAATTACCCTTGGCATCGGTTAATTTTTTCTTCTCTTCTACATCAAGCCATCCTGCGTTCTCCATCAGCCAAGTCTGACCAGGGTGCAGGAAAGCGTAACCCTTCATGAGACTTGTCAAGCCAAAGTTCTTGCTTCTATCAATCTCAACTGCATTAATTTCGTAGCGAATTCCTTCAAAAAAATGACAGATCGCGTTGTTTACGAGCTGTGTGTTCACAGTAGCTGTACCATCAGGTTTGAGGAGTCGTCCATGGATACGTACCGAACTTTTGCTGGGTAATATGCATAAATCCTAATGCTGAAGGGTGATTCGAATTTCATCGCTGTTGTTGAAAGTTGACGAGGCGTAAGGTTTGTGAGCGTGAATCTCGTGATGCAAAACGGATTTGTCAAGGACGTCTGGTGTTTGAATGTTCAAGATTTCTTCCTCCATGGTACTTAGCAGATAAAACAGCAAAATCGGATTTTTAGTTGTCGGAAATTCCTCTTCCAAAAGGTGTCAGTTTCAGACTCAGAGCTATCAGGAACTCCACGTTTCGAGGTGTTAACGGTTCGAGAATCGATCTATGACTGACTTGATCGGGGCATGCCGACTTACTGATATACCCACTCTTTGACGGTCTGTTATATACAATTCCCATCGTTTATTGGGATTTGATATGTAGTCTCACAGTAATAACTTCTCCACGAAAATTAACCAGGTCTCCGTCTTGATCCACTAACCGGAGCTGAACGTGATCCATGGTCCTGACGGTGATCGGAAGGTAAATGACGTGCGACGGTACTTACACGATCTTATATCCTGGTGGGACAGTGGGGAAAACCTCGTGAATAGTGTGTACTTTATATCCATTGAGGTAGGCGCCCGTTGTAATACTGCACACAACTCGCAACGCGTTGACCTTGAGTGTAATTACAGGCACGTCTGATTCGTGAGTTTTATCAACCTCCAATACACGTGGCGTGAATCCCAAACGTTGAGCAATGGAATCATTCGACTCAAAGTCAATCGTGTGGTTGCATGTGATTTCGCTGCGTAATGTATTATTGTTGGGTTTGATGCTGAGCCTAACATCTGTATTTCTTAGCACGTTTTGAAGATACTTCTCTATGTGCTCGATCTTGCAGCTGCTGGTTGGTATGGTGATCACTATCAGCTACGTAAATTTTATTGTGACCAACATTAACGTTGGGAATCGAATTAAAAGTCAACAATTCTACCAAGCCAGGAGCATAACTTTTATCGCGAGCAAGTTCAATCGGTGAGAAATATCGTGCCTCGAGAGTGGAAGAGGTTCCCGAAATCGTCAACGTCAACGAATCATCCATAACTGCGAGTGGTAGACTGACTTCGATGAATCACGCACTATGTTTATATAGCTCACCACTCAGAAATTTCGAACACAAGTGTCCGCATTCAAATGTATCATAATCCTGGTACCTTTCATCATCGTATTCAACACTACCAACGCCGAGGTATTTCATGAGGTCTTAGAGTGGTTGAAGGTTGCCGAAACTGTCAAAGTAATCGATATCATTGTCGCGTTTCTTGTATGCAACCCAGTGTGTTCCCGGACCGTATTTGTCGTCAAGGTTGATTATAGCTGACTCGTTTTTTCGTGGACCATTTTCGGGCATTTCGTTTCGCATGAAAACACCACGGAATTGCGGAACCTTGAAGATTTTTGCATATTTCAACTAGTCCCAATCAGTCAACGCCCGACGTGGTAGCATCGCATCTAGTTTTTTGAAAGATGGAGACTAAGACCTGTTTTGTACAGTTTCATATGAAGCCTTTTGCCCAATGCGATAGCTTCCATAGTTTTTAGTGTCGTTTGCTCTCTCCCAGTTCTCGTTTAGCAGCACTTGCATCGTTCACAGCTTTTGCTATACCTGCCGCACCACTGGCTAACGCACCTGTAGCACTAAGTCCAGCGAAAATAGGAATCAGAAGCGGTAGAAAACCACCGACTTTTGAAGATACTGGTAGGACGCGAGGTGTTCACACTTTACGTTTACCACCCGCTTTTTTAACGGCGTTCTCAGCTCCCTTCAGCGCAGATTCGATAGCTACTTTGGCATCGTTGCCTGGAACCATAGAACGTTTTGTAGCATTTATAATTTTTCTCAAGGTCACATTTTTTGATTCTCGAATTTGCATTACAAGTTTGGATTTTACTTCCAGTGTATTAGCTATTGCCCAAGCAGCTGCCTTCTTACCCAAATGTGCGTCCTTTGCGAGAACCCGTTTCCAAACTTTCTTATTCAACACCCTATCAGACGCGTTCCTAACTTCAAGATTTTCACGATTCTGCGAGTGAGCAATGTCGTGGTCCTTGCAAGCTGCGTCGAGAAGATTGATTCCCGGATCACCCCGCCTGAGTCTCCCAGTTTATTTTGTACCACGCCCACAGTACTGATAACCAGGTACATGCAATTCGACTGGAGGTCTGTTGATGGTTTTATTCATCAGACCCTTGCCACGATGTTTGCCGCCTGCTGCTTCGTTTACACCTGTACGCGATCATGTTGGTGCTGTCACGGGGCAGATTGCGTAGGCTCCGATGAGCGGTAATCGGAGCTTACTCCACGCCCAGCCAAGGTATTATTTGGCTATTGTAGGGTCCGTTCACGTCGACCATGCACTTGCGTGCTACTACTCCCAATGCAGGAAGTGAATGGAATAGAAAGGGATCGGTATTAAGGGAAGGTGAACGATTTAGAGTATATGATTGTTTATTAGTAGTCAATGCAACGGAGTAGGTCGAGGGAAAAAGGTATGGTCTTGGTTTAGAGGGATAGGTGTCTTGCTTGAGCGCTAGGATGGATCTGCTTAGTTTTGCGGGATGTAGGAGGCAAGCTAGCCGCGAGTTACAGAAGAATCTGCTGACTCGCGAACGATAAGAGTAGACTACAGAGCGTAAGGTAACTAAGAGTGTGGGAAAGGAATATGAAGTCTGGAGGACGTAATAGTGCGTTGACTGAAGGAAAGTGCTTTAAAACGAGATATTCATAGCAAATACGATCAGTCATGTCCGAGATGCGGTTTGAGAAACAACCTACCAAGCTTCCCGTGATGAATTTCGACAAACGTTCGGAGCAAAATGTCATAGCACAAATGGCACGGTGAATTACTCTCGAATAGTGTACGTGCAATATTCTGTGGACCGTCGAATTGTGGTGAAACTAATGCGTTGCTCACACTCATAACCCATCCCAACGAACTCAGATTTGAAAATATCAATATCTACTCAAAATCTCTCAACCAGCCGAAATACCAATTGTTGGACAATGTTGAGAATATGGAGTACTCTGCGTTCACCGAGCATGAGCAAGTGAATACACCGTAAGAAGCACGGCCCAACTCAATGATCATATTTGACGATGTAGCGTGCGAGAAGCAAGACAATACGCTCGAATCCCTACGCATCTCATGCGCAACAACGTAAACTTACTCGTGTTATTCAAACAAGATGACATGAACCTGTGACACGTATACAACGACCATGTGAGCACCGATATGTCTTACACAGAGTTTAAAAGTCTGTGCTCCGCATGCTGGAACGGTGAGATGTACGGGTTTCTGGTGATCGATAAAGACAGTGGGCTCAACGAAGGATGATACCAGAAGGGATTCGATTCCTTTGTTAGCCCAGAAAAGAAATAAAATCTAACGTTTTTGAGCGAAAGACGCAGTAGCGTTGCAGACTCAGTTGCGTCAACATGCAGAGCACTGAAATTTCCAAGCAAAATGATGTCTTACGTCAGATCCCTTAGGCAAGTGCTGCGATCTGTCGAAAACACAGATTGCTCAAGTCGGGCAAGGAATCTACGACTCAGAAATTGAGTGACGTTTTCCAACCAGTAGTGACTTCGTTGCAAGAACTGGTGAATATTACAAAAGATACCAAACCTGTCAAACAAGAGGTGGAAGAAATTAAAGAAGAAATAAAGCGGATAAAAAATGAATCGAAAAATGAAACTGTCTCGGATATGGACGATTCCTTTGCTTCGGCAGGAGATGAAACAATCGTAGAAACACCGGTCGAGAAAATCGAGGATGAGTATTTTGCACTAATGCAAAGACGAAAAGTAAATTGGACAACGTGTACCGTGTACGCAACCTCTCAAACGGACTAATGATTGGTGATTTGTTGATATATTTTGAGAGTGTCTACCTCCGTATTTGCGATATGCTTTTCCCGAAAACAAAGGGTTTGCTGAACTTTTGTTCAAAAAGAAGCCTGACGGTTCTTTTGTGAGCGCCAGAGATCGGGAGAATTTTAAAAACACAATTCTCGCAACGAACGCGCATAAAAAGTATTACTCATCCGATGGGGCTGTTCGAAACGATCACATTTACAAATTCAAAAATTTCATTGCCGAATTGATGGCCCCATCACCTCGCCGAAAGGGTAAAGGTCTACTTCCGCAAGCTATGATCACTCGACAAGGTGTTGAAACGGAATACGTTTTATGGGATGATCCAAACGAGTTAGTAGAGCGTCTCCGTTTACTCCTGGTATCTCAGGCAGTGGGAAATCCGAATCACAATAACGAAATAATCTCCATTATTGAAGAACTACGCGAAGCAGGAATCATTTATTAAACAGCTCCCATCGGTTTTGCATTCATTTCCGAGATGAGCGTCGACGTGTTTGGACGGCATCTGGATAAAAACACGGCTGCGAACACTCGCGGTCCTCCGGGTGTCGAATTTCACATAACAGCGGACGGGCATTACGATATACGGAACAAGAGACTGTGCAATGACGCAGATCCCGCAGAGCCGAACAATGCTGTTACTTTCAAAATCTTAAAACGAAAATTCAATGCGCTGCAAAAAGATATCGACAACCTCGATCAAATGATCAAAGCTATGGAGCTCACCACGGAGAAAGCTATGGATACCTTTTGCACAGACTTTAACACAGGCAGAGACCTGTCGATTCGAAACGCTGAAATCATTTCTAAATTGGACACCAGACTAAGAGCGTTGGAATATGAACGAGGAAAAGCAAACACTGATGACGGAACTGCATAAGCCTGCACGCCGGAATCACCCGCGTCGACGTGCAGACGTTCGCGGCATCGACGAGACCTGGCAGGCGGATCTTGTTGATATGATGTCATACGCTGGACAAAACAAAGGCTACAAGTACATGCTCACAGTTATTGATATCTTTTAACAGTACGCGTGAGCTGTACCGATAAAGAGCAAGTCCGGAGATGATTGTAAGTGCCGATGCGAAGTTCAAATATTCGCGGCCTTATTAGGCCACTAAGATGTTAAATTAAAGGAGATCGGTGACGCGGCGCCGAGTAGCGTTAATAGCCGATACGTTCGCGGTATTCGCGCGGCCATCGAAAGGGGTAAGATTTTCGGGGTCCACGGGATCTCTTTCTCTTTCTCTCCGGGGACATTGAAGAGATCAGTCGCGTGCCACGTCATAATAACTGGAGAAGGAGGAAGGGAGGGTAACGTGGAGTGGATACCGGAGGCCCATCCCGATCGCGTTGAACACCGGAAAATTCCACACATTAATTCTTCACCAAATCACCATCCGAGAGTCCCCGGAGTTAAAGGAAAGAGCCAACGATCGACGAGGCATCTAGAGAAGATAAGTTGCTCAGACCATTGTAATTTCGCCCTGTAGGGATTGTACGGCTAGTAAACCGATATTTTATTATTTAATTGTTGTAAAGAAGGAAAATCGGACGTCAGACTGGTGAAGCTAGATTCCCAGAATTAAATATATTTTGTTATTTGTATAATCTCACATGATGTTACGAAGGCAATGGAATCTGTGCTTTACAAAGGACGGGTACCGAAAAAATTACACGTCGACAGTGGAACGGAATTTCACAACTCGAAATTTGAATCTCTTATGTCTCGCTGCGGGATCAAACTTTACTCCACGTACAGTAATTGGAAGGCTTCGATCTGCGAATGCTTCAATCGCACGCTCAAAAGTCAAATGTGGAAACGGTTCAACATGTAGGGAAGCTAAAAGTGACTCGATATCTTATCTGATTTGATTTCGGCTCACAACAACGCCAAACACTGAACCATACGAATGAAACCGTCGGATGTCACCGTTGAGAACGAAAGGCTGTTATTATGTCAGGCGTGGGGAGGGCTTTGAGCGAAACCTCCTAAACTGGCAAAGTTCAAAACCGGTAACAAAGTTCGAATCAGCAAATTCAAAAACGTCTTTGAGAAAGGTTACACTCCCAATTGGACGACGGAGATATTCACGATAAGTCGAGTAACAAATACTCATCCTGTGACGTACAAGCCCAAAAACTACCGAGATCAACCCATCGCTGGTGGTTTCTACGAACAAGAGCTCCTCAAGGTTGAACATCCGGATATCTATCTGGTGGAGAAAGTGCTCAAGAAGCATGGAAGAAGAATATATGTTAAATGCTTAGGTCTTGACAACACACACAACAGTTGGATAAACGTATCGGACATGTAACATTGAATAAATGAATTTTTTTGTAAAACGTATGTGCCTCTTTATTTTACACCCGATACATAACAAGTATGCATCGTCATTTTTTAGACAATCGACAGACATATGCATCGTTATACAATTTCCATATTTCGGAGTGTTCTTATTCACCATCCTACATAATAATATTTTATACATCATGGTACAGTTATAAATTAAGTCCTACGTAGATTACGATACGGTAATTACAAAGCTCAGGTGCAGGCTTGTAACCCCACGGAAGCGTTTCGGTTGTGTTTTGAAACACGATCCGCTTGTCGTCATTCCAGCTCGTTGCCTCTTTCTGCTGTTCTACAGTGTATACCTCGTGCTTTCGACTTAATATCAAATGCTGATTTCTAGACAAATTTTCACGTTTTAAAGCACATTCCAAATAATCGTTGAAAGTTATTTTTCTCAACGCTGATCCTGTGACACCTTTGGCACGTTTATTGTCTTTCTCATCTCCGAAGACTCGGAATCTGTACAATTTTGCTCCTATTCCTACAAATTCCAACATTATTTTCCCGTTATTCTCATCTTTCATTAAGCCGAGGACTTTTTGGTTCGCTAGAGGCATTCCATAAGCGTTATCAAGTGGATAATCAGACGTATCGAATTTATGCAAGTCCTCCTTCATATGTTCGTATATGTCGTGGACAGTAAAGTTGTAAATCAAACCGTCGGTATCCGTATACATTAATTTTGCTCGGTTGCCAAATTGCCGTTTAATATAATTATAATGAAAATCGTACATATATATTTTAGACAAATCCAGGATGGAGAAACCTGCATGCAATGGTTTATTCAACTTGATTTTCGTTTTACTCATTTTGACGATAATCATCTCTTTGTCGGAAACGGTGCAGCTGTGAAAATTAGGTTTGGCTATGGTAGCTCTAACACCGTACCGTCCATCCCATTCGGTGATCAATCGAACATCTCTGTACTTTCGCACGTTTTCCATTGTTTTGCCAAAAACTGCGTTGTTTATCAGTTCATGAAAATTTTTCTCGAATTCATTATTCGATTTTTCGCGTAAATCGGTATTCAAATCTATGTAGTTTTTGAGCCACGGGGTTTGCCTGAATTCGAGAACTCTGTGAATTTTGAATAATTTTAAACCTAATTGTAAGCATTGTTTCAAAACGCTATAGTGAACAACGTAGTTTTTCTTGGAAAGTAGCGTGGTCGTCAATTTCGGTTGCTTACTATTCGAGATCGGAGGTATGTAGTGCTCCGGACACAGTGGTAAATCTTTATGAGTTTCATGCAACTCCTCAGGATATTCCAAATCTACCTCCAGTATGTAACCAAACTCCGCATCGTCCGAGATGGTAAGAACGTCGCATTGTCTGAAGTCTGATACCCATTCGAAGAAACTGTATGGCAGAGCAAAGCTCATAGCAGCACCGTACAAATTATTAACGTCAAAGTACATGAGATAAGATTCTTCGACTTCTGGATCTAATTCCCCTCCCATATATCTGTTGTTAGCCTTTTCGTATCTGTTTGAACACTGTGACACACCACCCCGAATACCTTTTTCGATAAACATAACCATATTTATGTCGGTGAGAAGCTCGAGCTCGATGTCGGTACACTTTAACATTGCATCAAACGACAGACCGGGTTCGGTGTAACAATGTAACGGGTCCAGGTTGTCTGTTGCCCAACAGCTCTGTCGAGAGTTTTGAAAAACGTCGGATACTAAAAACACGTCCGTCTGTAAATATAAGTCTGAATACTCGTCCAAAGTTTAAACGTTAAAAGTTTGCCAAACTTCACATGCATGTGCATAGTCGTCGTCTGATATATCCCAATCATTTAATTTTGAGTAGAATTGTTCATTGGATGATAGAAGTCTGTCATCGAGCTTCTCCCAACTGTCTGTGTATTGGAAACAGACTCTTCAAATATCCTCTTGAATCTTACCGTCAAATAACTTCCAAAGTAAAACTAACAAAAGAATTTCTAAAACATCATAACCACTTAGTCGTCACTGATGCTGACAAAGGCAATATAACATTCGTCATGAACAAGATGGAGTTTGAAGAAAAATACCAACATATTCTTAATGATTCCAACACATATACTCTCATCTCTCGTGATCCCACCAATAAGATACAAAAACAAGTCAATGATATGATAAGCCTGTGGCAGCAGAAAAAATTTATAGATTCAAACTCGGCAAAAAATCTCAAAACCTACAACTCTCTGCCTCCTAAAATATATTTTCTGCCAAAAATACATAAAATCAATGTACCTCTCAGACCAATTGTATGCAACATCAATTCTCCTACGTAAAAAATCTCTACATTCTGCTCTAGTGTACTCTGTAACATCACAGGTAAATCCAACTATCACATCAAGGACACTTGGTCTTTTGTAAATAAAATCAGAAATACACCAATCCCCAGAGAACACCTATTGGTCTCCTTAGATGTCAAACCACTGTTTACTAATATTCCAACAAATTTAGCAATGTCTATAATCAGCAAAAATTGGCCCAAATTAAAATCACACACTAACATAAACAAAAAAGAATTTTTTGCAGCTACAAAACTTTGTCTAGACTCTTGCTACTTTGCCTACCAAGAAAAATTTTACCAACAAATTTTTGGTGTAGCCATGGGCTCACCAATTAGCCCAGTGGTAGGGAATTTAGTACTTGAACATTTTCAACAAAAAATTATTTCACAGCTTCCTTTTAGTCTCCCTTTCTACTACCGTTATGTAGACGATATTATAACTTGTATAAAAAAAGAAAACTTACAATTCTTTCTGAATAAGTTTAACAATTTTCACCCTCGCATACAGTTTACAATAGAGTTGGAAAAAGATGGTAAAATCAGTTTTCTTGACACTGTGGTGATTAATCAAAATGATACTGTAATCCTAGATTGGCATCACAAACTAATTTGGTCTGGGAGATACATTCATTATAATTCAAATCATCCGATGAAACATAAAAAATCTGTCGGCATAGCCTTGTTCGATCGTTGTCTTAAAATTTCAAACCCTCAATTTCTCAAAAAAAACTTAAAACTTGTAGAAACAACTCTTATTTCAAATGGCTACCCTTTAAAATTCATTAATGATATGAAAAAGTATAGAGTTGAAAAAATGTACAACTCGATTGATTGGAATATGGACTCGAACAATCAACCTAATGATAATAACAAATTTAAGAACACCATCTCTTCTATACCCTATATTGAAAATCTTTCGAGCCAAATTAAAAAAGTTTTGAAAATTGAAGGCATCGAAATTACGTTTAGAATTAATAACACTACTAAATATCCTCTCTTTTCTCATTTAAAATCTGTAACACCTAATTTAGATAGAATCAATTGTGTGTACAAAATACCATGTCGAGACTGTAGCAAAAGTTATATTGGACAGACGTCACAACATTTAAATAATAGAATTTCTGGCCATCGCTCAAATATTAAATGCCATGATACTGAAAGATGCGCTCTGGCAGAACACTCTTTGAGTCTTCGACATCAGTTTGATTTTAATAACTCCATAACCTTAGCTACAGAACCGAACTGGTATAAACGTAATATTAAGGAAATAATCCATATTTTTAAGTACATAAGTAACTCTGTCAACAAGCGCACAGATATCCAACATCTCAGCTATCTATACTCCAACATTCTCTAGTTTTCAAAAATTGGCGCCGTTAGTACGTTGTTTTCAGTCTCAAATCCATTTTGCTCCAGCATAGATCAATATCACACCTCATTACCATAGATTTTTGGATCGATATCCGCCGATCTTCACTTCCGTCCAAAATGCTGAACTAATAACACCTAAGCAGGAACAGGTCGTCAAAATTTGTGAGTAATCTGTTTAAACTTTGTTTGATCTTTTTTTAATTCAACTCTTACACAATTGTTAACTTCTTTAGTCGTCAAAATTCATTTATGTAAACTATATTTTATACTATTTTCGCCAACCGCAATTTTCACGCTTAACCGAAAAATTGTCATTCAGACATGTGACAATATATATTATATAACTAAGTTAAAATAGCAGCAACTGTTCTTACTAACATAGTCTCTGTTCCAATTAGAATTGTTTTCTGAAACATTTTGTAATTATTATAGCCTGAGGATGGTCGGCGGGGCCCGGTCGAAACGTCGAAAACGCAAACATGTTCGTTTTCCCAACAATTAAATTTTTCCATTTACCTAACCGGAATTTCGACTAAACTTTCTTCATTCTTCTGTCTGTGTATTCGTACGGGAACACTCCTTTTCTGGTCAGTAACTGAAATTTATTTGAGCTACGATAAAATTTTCGAGTGATTGATTTTTGATCATCACCGAGATCCGTTGCTAATTTCTGAAGTCTACTGGGCATGACACGGTACGAATCTATGAATCTAAAGTTTATATCTGTCCCTTTGACATATTTTGTAAAATGCACTTTTCTTTGTTTACGGGTAGAAGCTCAATTGTGCCCTCGAACGATGTAGCCAACGCTTTGATTAGAAAATGGGAATCGCAACGCGACAGATTGTGGAATATCACTAGGATAGTGTGCGAATTTTGGTAATTTAGATTGCAACCTCGATGAGCAGCACCACGGTACTTTTCTGTGAAATGACAGTGACCACGATGTTTCACGTCTGTTAGTGTAAATAGTTTTTCACAAATGTGACACACTGTTGTTGAATGAAATTCGATGATTTGATAGAAATTAAGCCATTCCATCGGTACAACAGTTTTAAAATAAGCTTCTAACGAATGTGCCAATTCCTCTAACTCATTCACAAACCATTGAATGCAAGTCTCTCCACGATTAATTTTGAATTTGGAAATTAAATCGTTGAACGCACAATGTAGATAGTAAGCTATACTATACGGAAGATGCTTCTGATAAATTGTTCTATTTTCCCCAAAATTTTTATGTGTGGGCTGCAGTAAACATTCTAGATCTGCGTAAACGCAGAATGGAACGGTTTCTTTCTGTTGGAAATTTTTAAATTTGAGAATCATGTTCTCTTCTGCTGGTAAGATAACTTTGGTTTTGTTCCAATTCATGCAATCTACATTGTGCTTAAAGATCTTTCAGATTGAAAGTGAGTCAAACATCTATCACATAACCAAGTACGACATTTGTGTTTAGAAATTTGAGAACTTGTCAACCGCGATAAAATCCGAATCCATGCGAAATTGTGTATTAAATTCTTTTTACAATTTTTCATACCATCGTCATCATCATCATCATCACCGTCAACAATTACAGACTCTAAGACTGAAAGATGAATTGTAGGTTTGTCAGACTTGTTTCGGCTTAAATAAACGGGTACAATTTCACCACGCTTTTGTGTTTCAATACAATGTATACCATAAACGGTAATTAAAAGACCGTTAAGTTTTTCAAATTTCGGAATTTGATCTAAGGACATTGGGAAATTCGAACCATCATACCGTAGCACTGAGCTGAAATGCGGGTACGAGCTGGTCGCGTTGGGATGGTTGTTGTCGGCTGGGAAGAGGGCTGCGGTGACCGACCATAAAAAGCAATATGAGTCGCTGTTACGGATGTTGACAACGGCCTTTTTATCTTGAATAGCTTTGGGTAGTGGTGTGTATCTGAACACACCGCCTCGTAGTGGCACGTACTTGTTGATATTCACAGTCAAATTGATTATTTCAGTCAGCGACCGGCCTGAATCCTTTTTCTGGAAATCTTCCACCTTTCTCAACAAACGCTCTGTCGCATTTTCGATGAACCATTCGTTGATATCCGTTGTGTGGAGGATGATTTCATTTCTCGTAATAAAAAAATTTGATCTCTTCCACCGTGTGACCATCTTTTCTAACTTCAAATTCACAAACCAGGATAACGTTGGCTTTCAAGCTCCTGTCTCTCTTCAAAGCGTTATTTAGTCTTGTCACAGCTAGTACCTTTGCGTCTTCTAGAAATCTCTCCACATCTTTATGCTTCAAATTGACGATGGATCCAGTTTGAATTCCCCCCTCGAAAGCTGATTCCAAATCTCCCCAGTGAACTTGATCGCATCTTTTTACTTTCCGCGTACCTCCATCCGTTTTCTGAAGACGTTTGAATTTTTCCGCGAGCGCTTTCAAGAGACCGATCGTTGTGATAATTCTCATCTTTTCTCCAATCGATAAAGCTGTTACGCCCCGACGTACTGCCTTGGCGTACCTTTTTCAAAATTCCATTTCATTTCATTTCTTTAATTATTTCATTACAATCTCATATTCTAATAAGGTCACATACAGTCCTCGGCATCCGCTGACATTGTATCTTATTTGCTGACACCAGGAATTGCGCTATAAAATTACTGACCTAGTAACAGCGGCGCTCAGCCCGGGAATATCTCTCTTTTTAAGTCAAAATTATCATCAATAATTAGGATAAACCACTATCTTTGGAACCACCAAATTAAAATAGATTATTTGTTAAGATGTGTGGATGAATGCGTGAGAATTATCTTAAGATACCTTCTGTTACCATCTTGTACGTATAAGTGACGAGATTGAGAATCGTCGGAACACCGTCGAATGGCGCGAACTAACGCTGACCGTGTAGATTTGGACACCGGGAGGTCGCCCCCGCACTTAATTGGCTAATTACTGTTGCAACTTGTTGCAACTGCAGATTTTTCCCTATTAATACCCTCTGGCCCAAACAGCCATGTCTTACGTCTGTCAAGTCGCGAAGTGCGTGGACGTAAACCCGGATTAGCCCTCTCGAGCAATAGTAGCGTTCGGAAAATCTTAGTTGTGACCGGCCTAAAGTCTCGCGCTAATTCGTCAAATTCGAGCATTCAGTTATTCTATTAGCTGCAAGAGACTCACTTTCTTCTACGTTTTCATCTTTTCTGTGAATAGACATTTTTATGATATTCCATTTTCCATAATTAAACTGAGTTCGGCCCTGATTCAATCGAATCAGGTAATCTTAAATATAATTCCAAATCTAAAAGACTAAGTGACCGACGTTCAACACCGTTCGATTCATCAACTCTTCCAAACTTGAGGTGAGGCCCCTGGTCCAGCATTCACCCGGCGCAGACCGACACGATCCGACGGCTCTCAATCTCGTCGACCGATTCACCTAAAGCTAAGTCAATCCGAGTGTTAATCTTCGAAATTAAACGAATTCTTGTTTCACCTTTATAATCAAAATCTACTTCAGTAATTTTCATTCGAAATCAAGTCTAGAATTGGTGGCTAGCTTCACTACCCCCAATTAAATCGTACTTATTGTTTCCAAGAATTAACGAATAAGACTTAACCATAATATATATATAATTGATTCAAGATAATCTAAAAAGAGAGATACAATCCAATAATCACGACCAACTAGTTAACCATCGTTCAGAGTAGATGTTCCTGGTACCAAATAATAATATCCTTTAGAATATTATAACACACGATTTGTATGAACTTGAACACTTTATAAATTGTTATTTTCGGCTCATATATCATTATCACCATTGATTGTTAAATCATATTGAACATTTATTTTGAACGACCTTCTTCCCACTTTCTTTATTATAAAATTGCCTCAACAATTTAAACAAACCTCACAGACCTGTACAGGACTATAGCAACACGATCCTACAAATTACCGGCTTATCGAAAGGTAAGTCTTTCTCTTAGTTTTAATAATTATTCATTGTCGTTACGTGGGAGCTTGATTATTCAATTAATCATTAACTACCACCGCTCAGTACACCCTCACCCCCACGTAACAAAGCCTTTCGCAAAATTTTGTTCAGAAGCCGAATACTTTGACTTCCGAATTTCATCCATTTCTGAATCTCTGCTGTCGATGATGATTTGTCCAAGATTTTGTACGCCTATTCCATAACATCGATCAATCTCAAACACTTCTTGGATTCCATCTTTAGCTTTTTCCTCACGTATACTTGACAAGTTGAGATTGAATGATCGTTTGCAGTGCTGAGCGTCCTTTTTATAGGGCAGCTATACGTATGTTTGTGTGTGCGCGCGCTGTGTCTTGCATTCTTAGGGCGATATTAACCCAACACCGCAGATCCTTGGCTCTAAATGTATACTACCGCAGCTATCGTTCGACCTTGCACTCTGGTCGTGACTGAATCCGTTCAAAATTCATCGGAGAGTTCACTTTACAATTACAAACCAAAAAGAATGTCACGTTGATGATAAAGTATCGACATCCGAGTTGGTACAAAACAATTCTCAGAACCACTAATTTTGGAATGTCACGTGCTTGATGACGTGGGAAAAGAATGTCAGGTGTTCAACGTTACACATCAGCAGTCCTACCGTGGGAAAAGAATTCGAAGTGGCTGATGTTACACATCAACAATCCTATCGTGGGAAATGAATGCGGGACAGTAAAAAAGTTCACGTCCCCCACTGCGCCCTCTATCGTTGACAGGCGCGCACTACGTAGAGACTTCGACCTTGTGTCGGTAAAACAGCACGATTTTGACCTTCGGCCGATACAACTGCCGGTAAGGTTGCATATTTCTGACCTCAAGTCGGTACGGCTGACTGTGACGTCATTGCAGAAAAAGGGTTCGAGTCTGGGGAGGATGTTGGTAAGTGTCAGTAACAGGAATCTGCTTGTAGAACCCGCCTTTCTGTGCTACTAAAAACGCAGTTACGAGAAATCAAACTGTTTTATCTTGTGTATTTTGTAATGAAATTAGACATGATGCCAATCATTGCTTTTTACTTAAGGGATCGTCTCAGTGTGAAATTTTCAAAAAATTGTTTTTTTTTTTTTGCATTATCGTATAGTATACACTGTTCTAAACATTCTCTCAAATTTTCAAACCGAAATTCAAATTATTACGGTCGCTACAGCGTTTCTTGTAGAAAGGGAACGGGTTTTCTACCTGCGCGAGTACTAAGGTGCTTAGGTTCTATAACCTTGCAGAATAAACTGTCCAAGCATTTCAGTTCGTTTTTGTCATCCACCACGGATAGACGTACGAGAGAAACCCCCAAGAAAAAAATCAAGACCTGGCATCGCCGATTGATCGTAAGTAAACGATTTATATAAACTTTTCCAACTTCAATCTTTAAACGCGTTTTTCTCAGAATGGTGTTTTTCAAAACGGTTTCCACTCTCAAAGGAAGAGTTTTAAAGATATCTAGTTCCAATTTCGGGAGAACATTTTAAACGTCATTCTTTATCGCGCTATGGAAGCTTTTTTTTTTTTTTTGAAAACTTCCTATTTTTTTTACGAAAAACTGTCGAAAAAAAGGGCCACATTCGACACTTTTTGTTCAAACCGCCGCCATTTTGTCAAATTTGAAAAAAAAAACCCTCCATAGCGCGATAGCGACTTTCCTACAGATCAATAATCTTTTTGAAATTTTTTTTTCAGATCAAAATTGCGGCCGTCATCGTGGAAACCGTGCAGCACCTTTTTTTTTCACGTGAAATTACAACAATTTATACAACAATGATGCACTCAATAAATAAACTTTAAAAAAATCATTTTGTATTCTTCATAAACGTATTTATTTATGAAAAAAAAACCGGAACGATTAGTTCATGTGAACATTAAAAAAAAAATTCGCGAAAATCAGTGATTTTTCGGAGTGTCACACTGAGACGATCCCTTAAAAAGATTGGTAGAGAAACGATGCGCAACTCGAATTCAAATTCTTACAATTTGCGAAGAAGAGAGATAGATATTAGGGAAGGAAATCCTCAATCTAGCTCTTTACCCGAAACTGTTACAAAAAACTAATTTTGGATGACTTGCCAGGGCGAAAATCATCACGAATTGTCAAGAGTGAAAGCCCTCTCAATCAACAGTTTTTAATTAGAAATCTAAGACAGTCTGGTCTTCATGCACGCGGTACCGTCAATGATGTCGATTGTCTCTGGGTAATAGACACCGGCGCGGAAATGACCGTGGTTCGATCGGATCTCTTTAAATCCGATGACCAGATTGTTTCCTCTTTATCCCTGCGAAGAGCTACTGGAGAGACGACCCCGGTTTTAAGACAGGTTACTGTCCAAATTTACCTTTTTGAATGCATCGACTCTCAACATAAGGTTTTCATAGCAGATACAGAGGATGAGGGTATTTTGTGAATAGACTTTCTTACAGCTCATAACTGTGTTATCTCGACTGAGAGAAATTGACTAGCTTCAAACAATCGCAAAATAGCTTTCTGTACGAATATGAATGGAATTTGTTGGACTCCTAGAATTCGAGAAATGGAACTTTCTGAAGACGAATCTCAGCATCAATTTCCTTTTGATCTACAAAATCTTGTCGAAAAATCTTCGACTTTGATAGATCCAACCCAGAAAGTATCGTTCGGGTCTCTTTTGCTAGAGTTTACAGATTCTTTTGCCAAAAATAGTGGCGACAAGGGCCGATGTACTTCTGTCAAGCACAAGATCGACATTGGACAAAATTCCCCGATAAAACAGCCTCCTAGGAGACTCGCTCTCAACGCCCGGGAAGAGGTGAAGAAGCTTGTTGAAGACATGTTAGCGAATGATGTAATCGAACCATCGTCCAGCCCCTGGGCCTCGCCAATCGTCCTTTTAGACAAGAAAGACGGATCCAAACGATTTTGTATTGATTACAGGAAGCGGAATAATATAACAAAGAAAGATGCTTACCCTCTACCCAGAATAGACGAGACACTCGACCTGATATCTGGCGCAACTTGGTTCAGCACCATACAGAGTGGATACTGTCAGGTCGGAATGGTTTCTCTAGATAAAGAAAAAATAACTTTTGTCACGGGTTTAGGACGACTATGGCAGTTCAAGGTTATGCCGTTTGGTTTAAGTAATGCCCCGGCTACCTTTGAACGGATGATGGAGACTGTTCACCATGGGCTCACTGGAAAAACATGCCTCGTTTATTTAGACGATATAATCGTCTTTGGCAAGAACTTTGAGGAAGAAGTTCATAATCTGAAACAAGTTTTTACCAGGCTGACGCAAGCAGGCCTAAAAATGAGCCCGAAAAAATGCCATTTATTCCAAAGAGAAGTAGGCTTCCTCGGACACATCGTCTCAGCTCGGGGTGTGAAGACGGACCTGTCCTAAACTCGAGAAGGTTTCTGTTGAACCAATTGTCGAGTACAGTTGTCGTGACTATACGAGTAGAGGAAGCAGGAAGCGGGTGAAGAAACATACAAAATATATAGTACACGAATAGAAACTCTTTGTTTAAGTTTTATATACGTATTTATATAGTACGTGACTCTTGCTCGAGATTTCGAAAGCGACTGACTCGCCTCAGAAGGAGACCGAGGTACATGTGCGCGCGCAGGCGCTTACAGTCGAGCAGGATAGCCAACCTCAACAGTTTCTTCTTGGCCGATACCTAAAAATTAAGAGCAAGTACAAAGCTTTTTAGGTCTATGTACTGTAACGCTAAATTCTGTTACCCTCCGATGAGTACTTACTGTTGACACTTTGGCGCTATTCTCCACTTATTCTGAACATTAAACCATAACAAAATCAATTACTTTGGGTGCCAGACGCGTTAGCGTCAATTTTCAAATAATAATACAAATCAAGAAAAATAACACGAAACCATACGAAAAATAATTAGAGAACCCATTGTATGGCTGGCTAGGCTCAGGTACTTACACGAATTGGTAGAGCGGCGATATTCAAAGCAGCTAACAATAATTAGAGAATCAAAGAAAATAACGAAAGAAAGAATAACTCAAGTCAGGAAAAATGAACAGGTCAATCAGTCATATATTGTCGAGTTTACTTAAAACTACACGTCACTGGGCGACGTGATCTTACCCAAGTTGCAAATGACGCTACGAAAATTATTATTCTGTTAATTCAAAACGAGAGTAAGAACTTTATTGCAATCGATAGAAAATAAAGTAACGATAGTTCGGTAGACAATAACGGGAGAATAAGACGAATTTACCATAGATTCTAAGCAGTACGAAAGATTGACATTCATTAACAATTTATAAAATCGGTAGCGTAAACAATCGACTAGATATACGGTCAAGTACGATAGATAATTTTCGGTAAAGTTATTCATAAACGATAGAATCGATAATTTACAACAATTACGGATCCGAAGAATTAAACAACAAATTCTTAAACATAACTTTCGAGAGAATACAAAATCACCAAAAAATACAAAATCATGAGAGAGTTAGAAATTCGGAGGGTTCACAAAATAAAGAAATACACTAAATACACCGCACTACAAAAGAATCAAGAATATACGAAAATTATTAATTACTGAAATCATGCAGTCACACGGCGGCTTACCGAAACTTTAAGCCATGGCCCATGATTCGCACAAAATACGCAGAACTTAAATTAACAAGATACAGAGAAAAGAATAACAAGCACAAATAATATAGAATTGCCAATAGCAATAGAAAAAAGGTGCGGTAATATTTAGAGGCTGATTCTACGCTCGGTTATACTCCAAGGAACTCGATATGCGGTACAATAGGCAGGAAATAAATAAAAATATAACAAGCAATAACAGAAATAGAATATAAGGCACACTATTACTACAAAAAATTATGAAACGAAAGAGAAAGCCAATACGGCTCAAAATTCGATAGAGACTGCAGAAACAGACTAATAGAAATTCACAAATAATCAGAAAATTCATAAATACAAAAGAATTAATTATTCGGCCGTTACGAGGTCGCTCCGACACGAAAATTATTAATTACTGAAATCATGCAGTCACACGGCGGCTTACCGCAACTCCAAGCCGTGGTCCATGATTCACACAAAATCGATAAATACCATAAGTAAAGAATAGAAATTTTGAGCAACTTCGTAACGATACAATACAAAGGCTGAAGCCTTACCTTAACAGACGATCTCAGGGACACGACACTGAGTCTAATTTAACAGAAACTTATAATGACCAAGAAAAAACAGGAAGGATGAAAAGAACTTGAATTTATAGGAAGAATCTAACGGTAGAGCAAAACGATAGTAATAACGAAACGGTAGCGGGATGAAAAATGGTAGTAGGATAGAAACGGTAGCCGTAGAGGAAGAAGTATCGAGAGCTTATATCGGGAGGATGCTTGAATACGTAGCTGTCACTCAACGGGTCAAGCGTAGAATAGACGGAGGTCGGAGTTCGGCTCGCCGATCTCGCCGCTGCCGTGAGGTGACTCTTCTTCCCTTTGATTTATTGGTTGACCCCCACCGCGAATAGGCCATCCCCCTGTGGCGAATATCGGTTACGGCGTGGTCATGTGGTGTCGCAGATTACCGCTAGATGTAGCGTAATGTGCTGCTCTGTGGGGTATAGATACTCTGTCTCTCTCTAAGCGCTAGAGTGGGAGTAGCGGCGAAGTAGGAGAAAGCCTAGAAGGCGAGAGGGGAAGATGGTGACTCTCGCGCGGCAATTACGTGTCGACGCTTAAGCTTTACACATCTCTTGTACTCTTTATATCTTTAATAAATTCCTTTGTTACTATTAATCAAAGCGTTAATTATGTGAGTACACCTTCTTATTGAACACAGCAGGAGTGGGCCTGCTATCAACTAAGTGGACAACTTCACTACCTTCCAACCCATAGCTCGTGATTTCGTCATTGACACCAACTCGTATGATTTAATAGCTGCTTTAGGTTACTGTCCAAGTTGTCTATCATTGGGGACTTCTTTGACAGAGGCATACACAGGGTGCCTCTCGGTCAAAGTTACCGAGTGGAGAGTGACGCCTCACTGTTCACTTCCGCCGGCTTTGTTATATAGGCAGTGGCCGGCTGTCTATAGTATCAAGGAGATCATGCAGTCACACGGTTGGCTTACCGCAACATTTAAACCGAGGACCTTGATTCACATGATTAGTCCTTGCTGATAGGAAGGCTGCGTTGATCCTCAGAACGAATGCTTTATCAATCTGGACGTAGTGGTCTGGGGTCGGTCCGGCACCAGGCCGGTAAGTCGGAAGATGGCAGGCTATGGACTGCCCTGTATGCCGTCCTTACGGCATCGTATAAAGCGGGTGGCTGGTTCCTTCTTGAGGAGTGCTGCCCTTGGCTGTCGGGAGGATTTTTATCTCCCTGTTCACCGGCAGTCAAGGTGATACGAGAGATTCGTGTGAATGCTACCACAGGTGTGTAGAAGTGCACCAACGTAGCCAGTGTAGTTTTATTAGACCGTCGGTAGGCGAAGTCGTCGAGAGCTAGAAACGGTATATATCGGTAGCTGTAGATCCCTCGGTGACCAGAATCGTTGTCGTCGAAATACCCTATTAGCGTGCGCCGAAGCGCGAAGTACAGAATTTACAAAGAAAGAATTAGTTAGGAGTAGGTATTGCCCATTTTGTATCGAGTTCGGTTAGAGTACCCCGCTGAGGATGCGTTTTCTAGAGATAAACAACGGTTGTGTACCCTTGTGACTGGCGACTCTAAAACGCCACGTTAAAGTATATATTACAGAAGGTTTGTAAAAGATTTCGCTAGCATAGCTAAACCTCTCCACCACTTGACCAGAATCAAAATTCCTTTTGATTGGACCCCGGAATGCGAAGAAGCTTTTAAGAAACTAAAGGATAATCTTATTTCTTCGCCGATTTTAGCCTATCCAGAGGTCGAACTTCCTTTTATTTTGGATACAGACGCCTCTCTTTCAGGAATAGGTGGGGTTCTGTTACAAATGCAGGGAGGTCGAGAGAAAGTGATTAGTTATTTAAGTAGAGTTCTGAGTGAAACCGAGAGAAATTATTGTGTCACTCGTAGAGAACTTTTAGCTGTTGTAAAAACCGTGGATCATTTTCATCATTATCTGTACGGAGGGAGATTTTTGATACGAACAGACCATGCTTCCCTTAAGTGGTTACTTTCGTTCAAATCTCCCGAAGGTCAGGTAGCTAGATGGTTAGAGAGGCTCGGACAGTACGATTTTGATATTCGTCATCGAGCAGGAATTCAACAGGGTAATGCCGATGCTCTCTCCCGAAGACCCTGCGAAGAAATGTGAGAATGTGAACAATGTGCACGTCTAGAGAAGAACCAAAACCCTCCTCCTTTATTACGGAAGGTTTCCCTTGAAAAAGACCTAGACGATTGGAGAAAATCTCAACAAGAGGACAACACTCTAACTCAAATTAAGTCCTGGAAGGAAAAAGAGACGCGCCCGGACTGGCAATATATATCTTCAGCTGAACCAGACTTGAAAATTTATTGGGCTCAATGGGACTCTATCCTTTTAATTCACGGAATTTCATACCGAAAATGGGAATTTGCAGACTTCAAGGAAATCAGGCGGCAACTTTTGGTTCCTAGGACTCGAGTTCCAGAGAATCTTGCTCTTCACCATGATTCTCCTACAGGCGGACTCTTTGCCTCGAACAAAACTCTAGGCAGGATACGCAACTCCTACGTTTGGCCGCGTTGCCGGACGGACATTGAAGATTGGTGTCGAAAAAGTCGAATCTGTACGGCAAAGAAAGGGCCTCGAGCTAAAGGACATAGCTCTCTTCAGGTTTACAATGTGGGAGCTCCTTTCGCGAGAATAGCAATGAACATCCTCGGACTCTCCCTACAACCTATTTCGGAAATAAGTATGCTTTGGTCATTGCAGATTATTTTACCAAGTGGCCCGAAGTGGTCCCACTTGCTAATCAAGAAGCCTCTACTGTGGCTCATGTGTTCGTTAGAGAGTTTGTCTGTATACACGGAGTTCCCCTAGAACTTCATACCGATCAGGGCCGAAATTTTGAGCCAACCTTAATAAAAGAGGTTACCAAGATTTTAGGGGTTAGAAAGACTTGTACGACTCCTTTGCATTCTGAATCTGACGGCATAGTAGAGCGTTCGAATAAAACCTTACTTCAATATTTGTCGTCCTTCGTAGAACAGAATCGAAGAGACTGGGACTCCTAGATCCCTTTCTTCCTCTCACCTTACAGGTCTGCGATTCATGAGACAACAGAACAGACGCCAGCCATCATGCTTGCAGGAAAAAATCTTCGATTTCCGTCAGATTTAGAAAAAGGCCCTGTTCCTGTGCAAAAACAGCACTAAACAGATTATGCCTCTCTTTTACAACGACGATTAAAAGAAATTCATAGTTTTGCTAAAAATAGAATTTCTATGGTCTCGGATAAATTGAAAACTCGCTAAGATATTCGAGCCAGAGATTCAAAGTTGAATCCCGGAGATTCTGTCTAGCTCTTTCAACCTCGAAGACAGAAAGGACGATGTCCGAAATTACAAAGAAACTGGGAAGGCCCCTATTTAGTAATCAACCGGATAAATGATATTGTTTATAGAATCCGAAGATCTTCACATTCACGACAAAAAGTTGTACACCTGGACCGACTAGCTCCATTTGAAGCTCAAGAAGAGAATGGAATTTAGCACGTCGTTTTAGGTCAGGTCGTTTAGTGAGACTCCGAGTTTACACGATGTTAAAACTTTTTGAACAAAACCAAAACATTATAGGAGTTAACCTCTTTCTTTGAAATATTCTGATTATGTGTGACGGGCATTCACAACCTATTTTATTGCCTGTCAAAGAAATGAAGACGTCGATGATTAGCTTTTGTTTCTGTCGATATCTGTTTGCTTGTTTGTTTCCTTCTAGAAGTTTTCTTCTTCTGAATCGGATTTTCCAGAGGATGACTGGTGGCTTTGGTTTTTAAAAATTGCATGGAAATGATTGGGATAAGATCGTTTCTTTTCTCTCTTAAATGAATATTTAATCCAACTTATTCGTGCTTTTCCCAAATTCGCCTAGTGAATTTGGATTGATCTGCGACCACTCACATTTGTCCCCCCAAACTCTAGGGTGTGCTGTTTGTGGAAGAAGTTTTGGATCCAGTAACCCATTCTTTTTCCTGTTTCCTGATGCTAATTCACAGAAGGAATCAGCCTTTCCCGTCTGGTTTACCTTACCTAGTCCCAGAGTTTTCCCGGTTACGATTTCCCGCTTCGTCGTACTCGGCCGTGTCTGTTTCGACCGGTCTATCTTCCCTGAAGAGGAATGGCTGTCTTTCCGACGTCGTTCCGAATGATCTTTGATTTCTTCAAATTCATGAAGATACATAACACTAACAACACTTACCATTATAAAACAAGGCACATCAAATTTTTAAAATTCAATTTAATGCTCAACTATCTGCTCAAGGTTTTCTGTGGTTTACCTTGAGACTGTGGGCAAATACCAGATAGTAAAAAGGGAGTCTAAATTTTTAGAGCCACGCTAGATCACTTCTACAATCTAGTAGTCATCATAGATAAAAGAAGTTTATAACCTCTTATGTCTTTAAAAAGAATAAGGTTGCTGTGTCAACTAACATTATTGTAAAAACAGTCTTGTTTCAGACTTTAAACCAGAAACACGTTCTCTGCTATTAAAGCTTTTCCATAACATTTTATTTGCGTCTTTAATTTGACTCACTAAAAGAGCTCGCGAATCCATATTTATTTTACAACGTCTTAAAACGTTACACAAAAACATAAAATGGAATACTTGTAATAATGATATTTCGTGATTTGATTGCATTATTAAATTTTCAAAAAGTACTATAATTTTTGGTTCGGTACTATAATCGTATGGCCCTGGTCACATAGTCCCCCACCAAAAAAGATGGGAACACTGATTATGCGTTTCTTTGCACTTCGGGCACAGACCGGAATCCTACACCTACCCACTTCTCTGTGCGGCGCATCTCGAGCGACGGTCACGTATATCGGATCGCGGAGCGCGGCCGAGTGTACACAAAGTAACAGTTTTACGGTATGAACCAGCCCTATTCGATTACTTTTGTACGGGGACGTAATACTTTATCTCTGGATCGATTTTAGCCATTCTTTCACGTAAGCACTCTTCTTTTATTCAACATGAACATTTCTTCCGAAGGAAACAAGTATTATGCATGTACAGTTTTTTACTAAAACCGAATGAACTAAATGGTGCTAATTTTTATTTAATTCTTTCAAATATGTAGCTTCGTCTGATAGCTTCATTCGATCCCAACTTCATACCGTTTCATTTTCAATCTTCTCGGGACTTGGTTTCTCGAAGCAAGTTTCGAAGTTCCCTATCATTTCGAACCACATTAGTTTAACAATGAGTAACTTCTAAAGCAAGGTTATGATTTTTGAGACGGGGGATTTCCCACATCATTCTCTCATTACCCCAAAGGTCTGCAAAATAATACAAAAATTAAAAAAAGGGGTTTTTCAACCTATTGCTGGTGATATGTTAACGTGAGAATCTTGTCTCAGAAAAGGCCAATGGATTGTTGGAAACAAAACACTCTTGAAATTTCCGAAGGGTCTTACGTCCTGCTCTCCATTTTTTTTCGACACAGATATCGTACTTCAAAACTTGCACGTGTCCAAACTTCTTGTATCGACCTTTGACGCATTCATTCAAGCGATATACTGTTCAAACTGAAACCATCCGTATATAATCGATCAAGATTTGATAACAAAAAAAATCCGGAAAATCTATCTTTAAGTGATATCAGTCGTTAGTTTTTTGGATTCAATTTAAAATTGTGATTAATTAACATTACTTTTCAAAAAAGTTTCATGAATGTTTATTAAAATTAATTATTATTATTTTACTTTTCATTGGCGTCTATTATTTGGGACTATTTATCAATGTAACTTTTTGTCTATGTTTATTTGGATTGCATGTTCCAACTATTGGAATGATACTGTAACTTTTGTCTCTCGGATTTTCAACATTTAACTAGTAATTAATTATCTACCGAATTGGTCAATAAATAATTTCGCTTAATGTTTATGCATAAGAATTTATAAATTCAACCTTCTCTACACTACAACGCTCAGTAAACTTTCAACTTTCGTCATTAACGACGAAATTGCTAGTTATATCATTATTAAAATACGGAGAAACTTCTTGTAACAAAAATTCTCGCTCCGACTGGTAATTTATGCACACTGCGTACATTTTGACAATATTTCTTGGTGAAAATAGGATAAAAAATTATTTTGTTCTTGTTACAAGAAGTCTCGATGATAATAAGTCGAGCCAAGATGGTGGCAGAGTAAAGTCACGTTTTATTGCCGTGTGATAAATCCGTAGCTTGTGTAATTATTAGTGCGTCCACTAGCGTGAAATTGATTTCCAAGTGTGAATTTAATCCTTGTTATCATTCTGTAATATAAACATACACCTGGAACATTACATAACGAATTAATTCTATATTAGAAGTAGTAACACTACTGTGATACATCGTGTAGTTCCTTGTGCTGATACCGTTGCCTTGAGATAAATTCGTATCTTGTGTAACTATTAATGTGTCCACTAGCTTAAATCCGATCTCTAAGTGTGAAATTAAACCTTGTTATCAATCTGAAATATAAACATACATCTGGATCATTGCATAACTAATTAATTCTCCATAATTGTAACTCAATAAGTCAATAATAATAACTATAATATCTCTACTATGATACGTCATTATAGTGGCTGATGCTGACACCCGTGGTCTACTTGTAGGTAACAGCAAAACATCCTACATCTTGTTATTGACCGGCTTTGTTTACAAACATCTAACATGTCTCGTATGTGCCGTGGCTGCTCTAGCACCATTGTCACTGACTGTGTTGATTGTCCTAAGTGTAATGCTACATATCACCCCAGTTGTGCGAAAGCAACCAGTGTTTTAACAAATGGTGCATTTCAAAGATGCTGCGGTGCAAAGAAAACGCTTTCATATGGAGATCTACGTACACTTATCAGAGAGGAAAACACGAAATTGCAAACAGACATCGCAGCTGCGTTAGATAAAGTACAAGGGAGTGTAGATTCTCTGCGTGAGTCTGCAGATGGTAGATTTAAGAAAATATAAGAAGAGAATAAGAATCTTATTAACGAGGTTGAATCGCTAGAAGGCAAAGTTAAAATAAATCCAGACAAGATCAGTACTGTTGACGCATTTCCGCCAGGCAATGAGGAATCTGTCTTGGCAGAAGTTGAAGAAAGATTCTCCAGGCGTAACAATGTGATATTATACAATGTTCCTGAATCATCCGATGCTGAGTTAGAAGCCCGAACTAACCGAGATTCGGATTTCACCACTAGACTCTGCACTGCGCTTAACGTTGATTCATCCGTATATTCTCAATCTCGTATCGGTAAATATTCTCCAGCGCTTCAAAAACCGAGACCTCTGAAAATCACATTTGTTAACAATTGTTCCTCTGATATAATAATAATGAACTTCATGAAATACAAGAAAGCCAACCAGCTCCCTCCGGATCTGAACTTGAACAACATAGTGATAGCGAAAGATCGGACTCAAATGCAGCAGGCTCAACACAAGGCCACTCGTGACGAACTTCAACGACGTGTAGCGGAAGGGGAGACCAATCTTCGTCTGGTGACTCGGAATGGCAGAACGACAGTCATCAACAAACAATCACATCTACAGTATCGAGCAGGGAACACTGCTTGATCCTAAACACTTCCTTCAAGCAGAGTTACATTTATTATCAAAATGTGTCATAGACGTGAGGCATCCAGGGTATCAGGTGGCGGTGTACTTATAGCCTGTAAGTCTATGATCACTTCACAACAGCACAATCTGGATGATTTAATTGAACTATTCCTACAAATTGATATAGTTAGTATATCTATTGCTCCTCACGGCCAACTCTATTGCGTCAACTCTCATTTAACTAAGCGAAAACAGTTAAATAAATAAATAACTTAATACACTAATAAACGCAAATTAAGCTATTTGAATCAATATCCAAATCTAATGTAATCAATATGTTATATCAAATATTTAAATTAGAAATTTTAGTTTATATAGAATCAACATACAACAACAATATATGTTAACTTTGTCTCTGTCGATGACTATGTAAATTGAGTAACCCTGTTATTGGCCCTTTGGGCTGTTGGGTTTTAATAAAGAAAATAAAATAAATAAAATAAAATAAATAAAATAAAATAAAATAAATAAAATAAAATAATGTAGTTCACTTTCTTTGAAAAGTAAAATTCACAAACTATCCACTATCCCACAGGTAAAATTCAGGATTTTAAATTATTACACAATATTATTATTAGAGGGTACCGGAAGAGAACTGAAATTCTGGGTAAAATAGTATCGACTTTTTCGGGAATACATATACTTATTGTTAGACTCGAAATTCGTAATAATCAACGCGGGCTCTGCCACAAAAGTATAATGGAGCGAACAGATATGGGCAATTATAATCTAGGCTACTTAGGTAATAACCTTCTGAACAATCTTGTTTTGGGAATCGAATAGAGAATTGCATCAAGAAACGGTTTCTAACCATATTTACAGTGGCTCAGGTGTATGTTTATTGCGCATCTATTCAGATTAAAATATTTTTGTCCATGTGATGGAGTTGCATTAGTATTGCTGAATTTGGCTCATTGTCAAATAAATTTGCATGGTTGAAAAGTGTACGGACTTCTTACGGGGTTACATGAAAATTTCAGTCTGTTCCCGTTCGTTATTCCATATCCATAATAATATTCGACTCCGCATTGTCTGGGACAGTGTTGGGCAAAATTGTAATAAAAAATTAACAATTACAAATCACTAAGGATAATTTTTAATGACATCGAATTCCATTAAAATTATTTCCAGTAATAATAATTGAATCGGAGTTCAGTGAAATTACTTTTGATAATTGTAATTGACTCAGAGTCCATCGAAATTATTTCCAGTAATTGTAATTGAATTGGATTTCATTAAAATTACATTGAGTAATTTGAATTTATTCAAAGTTTATCAAAATTACTTTCAGTGATTGGAATTTAATCAGAAATCATTTCAATTATCCTCAGTGATTGTAATTAAATCAGACATTATTAAAATTCTTTTGAGTAATTGTAAACCACACGATGTGGTCCAATTGAATTTTTTTCTCTAACGTTATTCCTGTGAAATAATAACAAATAGACAAATAAATTTACTCCGTTTTTGGAGTATTCAAATGGTGTGATCGAAACGAGTCTTTTACAGTCAATATGTGAATGGGCTATGGTTACCAAAGTTTTTTGGGTAGCTGATCAAGGATTTCACATTACTTTGAAAAATTAATTTGTTTAAATAATTTGCTTGACCAGTCAATGTGAATATGTAAGCTCCATGAAGTTCCCGATGTTTTCGGAATTTGAAATTATGTTGAGAATTCGACATTACGTTTCCAAAGGTAATTTGTTTAAATAAATTATGAAAAACAATTGAAATTTGAAAAAAACACATAATCATTTCCATTAATTGTAATGGATAACAGAAAAATTACAATTGTTCCAAGTAATTGTAATTAGTAGCAAAAAAATTACAATTTTTTCAAGTAATTTTAATTGACAACAAAAAAATTACAATTATTTCGAGTAATTGTAATTGATACTCATAAAATTACAATTGTTTATACTAACTGTAATTGATAAATCAAAATTTATAATTATTTCCCGCGATTGTAATTAGTTACTAAATATTACAGTTATTCACAGTAATTGTAATTTACGGGTAATGAAATGACGAAAGTAATTTCTGCTGCCCAATTCTGGTCTGGGAACACACGGTGAGCGGTGGTAACATGAGTTCTTGTTGCCTCTACATACCGACCCCTTGTCGTATTGGGTTGCGCGTGTAAGAAAGGATGCAGAGGGCGCTGCTTGACGATGAATTTACTTCGCCAATTTTCCATTACGCCAAGTCCCATACGCTATGCACGTAACTCTGGCGCGGAGCGGCAGCGCTATCTCCCGAAATTTTATTTAAACGGTGGGGTGACAGAAACTAATATCCCATAAAGAAATACGTGTGTGTAACATATGGGACAACTTGTTTTATTAAATAACGTTTTTAGCTTTAATATTCGTATGCAATCTACAAATAATGGTCGTTATCATTAGAAGCGGGTTTCAGGAGGTTGTTTTAGATGTATTTCGAAAGAAAAGTGTATCGAAAGGGCAAAAATTATTGAATTCTTTTCACGTATCCGATGTACGAGAGGAAATCTATGACGTAGGATATCGCCGAGTACTTGGTACTGTTTTATGGGGTTAGGTGGGTTTCAAAATTTCAAAAAATCGAATTTTTTTTGTTGCTTATCTTATAATTGAATATGTTGAGAATATTCCTTTAAAATTTTAAAACGATCCGAGTCATATTCTAAGAGATATAGCCTTTGGATGTTTCACCCATCAGGCTATAACCGAGCGTGACGCAGGTATATGGAGGCAGATATATCGAGGCAGCTGCTTAGCTATTGTTCGTTTATTTTTGTGATGCGAATACTAGGCTTAGGACTTGCCGGATGTAAAAAATTCTGTGGTTTGATGGATATAAGTTTCTCATTCTTGAATGCATCAACGTACAATTTTTATGTTGATAAAATACATGAGTACGTCATAACTGTTGCCGAATCAATTTTGTTGTCTGCTGCAAATCAAGAAAAAAAATTAACGTGTGATGAAAATAATGTTGAAGATACGACAGATGTTACCGTGTCAGGTGATGGCACGTGGAAAAAATATGGATTTGCATCATTATACGGTGTAAGTACGATTATTTACGTGTTATTTGAATGTAAATCTTCAATCGCGTTTTTCTCGAAACTACATTTTTGAAATCGGTAGTCACGATTTCTCGAAAACTTATGAACCGATCTCTTTCAAATTTTGCACACTTCTTCAAAATAACGTTATCTCGTACTTGAACGAAAGAATTTTTTTTTTTCTATTCCAAGTAATTTTTCAAGGCCATGAAGGGTACAAATTTTACTCAAAATAAGGGTTTTTTTGTTTTCAACGCCGCCAAAAATGTAATTTTTTTTTTTTTTTTCCATCGTCCAAGCACGAGTTTTAAGCATCTACTAATAGAAAATTTCTGGTTTTTGCATTTTAGATGAATCTGTCATGAGTTATCCTGACTACGCCGAGAGAACTTTTTTTTGAGGGGTCATAGCAGACGACGTGTCCACGCCTTAATTTTCAAAATTTTTCAATGAAAATTTCACAAACTACTTATAAAATAAGTATGTTTTATTTGTTAAATTGATGGAATGAAATATTCTGTTGATTAAGTCAAAAAAAAATCATAAAAATGTACCTATTTTGAGCTTTTGAAACCCACCTAACCCCTTAAGGGAAACGCCAGGGGCAGAAAGTAAAAAAAAAACATGAAAATCGTTACCAAGTAACAATTGAGGTAAGGCATGGAAAAAAAATAACCTTAAAAACAATTGGCGAGTTGCTTGTGCACATTAAACGCCAAAACTTAACGAGTATTGTATCGAAAAAAGCTTTTTGTATTGGTTTCTTTTCTTCGGTGGCTTTAGTTTATTTTCTGTAGCGATTTTTTTGTTTCTTTACTTTGAAGCTAAACGCCGACCGAACTGTCAGTAATATCGTATGCAGCAGTTGCAAAGGTGGAAAAGGGTATTGCAAACATGCAGCTGCTGTTTGCATATTCGTTAACGCGGAGAACACGTGTTCAAAGATTGACGTCCCAATGTTTTGGAATAGACCATCGGATGCGCAGCTTCAAAAATACGCTCATTTTCACAGCTTCTATAACCTACTGATTCGAACGGTCTCGCACAGCAGGAACTACGTTCTGCGCGTACGATCCTATCATTTTGAAGGAATTTATCAAAAAGAAGAGACCGTCGAATACGGCCAAGGCTATCAGTCTTTATAGGTATATCCTCAATCAACGTATTCGATATGGAAATTTTACAATTCACGGTGTTAGACGAGCACTTTTTACACTGCCAGTCATGCCCGCAGACTCTTTTTTGTTCGCTGCTCAGTTTGAGGTGCGCGGCCAGCAGTGCAAACGGTGCTCACCCAACACCATGGGTCGTAAAATTTGTAGGATTATTAAACAGGTGAGAAACTATCCCAGAAGGTTTCTCTCTGTCTATCCAACTTTCCGTGGCGAAATTGTACATAACGATATAACGGAGCAGATACATATTTGTGCTGTTCGGCTCGATTTTTCTGTTTAGATGAAGCTTTCGTATCATTAAATATAAATATAATTTATACGATTAGCTCTTATGTAAGATTAAATTTTGTACCTATAACCAATTACTTCATAAAATGAAAGTTGACCCTGCGGCTTACCGTTCGGGAATTCGGGTACATCGGAGCCAGGGAGATGTCAATAGAAGGAGCGGAATACGGAACTTGTTGTAGACACCTACGACAAGTATAATTGTAAAAATACCAAAGATGGCATTCGTTAGGACTCATGATTAATACTCGCACTGTAGGACCTTTTATTTCATATTTGTATATACGACTCCTGCAGACGCCGTAAACAGAATGTTATAATATGCAGATACCGGACGTATCCACCATTTCGTAAAAATACGACTGGATGAAATCACCGGTACGCGGATTCTAGTGACTTATCCGTTCATTTAGGACATAACATTAAGGTGCATGGTGAAATAAGCTCCCAGTACTGTCAGTAATCTTTCATTTTTTTTTTTTTGCGCTGTCGAATTCTTGAGGGTGCATTCCGATATTAGCTCCCAGTGTTGTGAACAGTCTTTCATCTCTTATGCTTCCGAGTTCGTGATTAACTTAGCCTCTGTCCTAGGGAGTTTTTAGTGCTGTGAGCCAGAGATCATCTCTGCTGTCAGCTAACGTCAGGTCTGAGCACTCCGGCTGTAAAACCGTGATCGAAAATGAAGCCGATGTTGTAAATTTTCGCCGCTAGCGCTAGTGAGGGAGGAGCCTACTTAGTACGCATGTGCGGCAACTGTTTCTTTATTTACAACCCGTTAACCTCTTTCGCCAGTTCACTCAATTCGCGATTCGATTTTACGGGTTGAATTCAATTTACTATTGATGCACTTGTAGTAACCTTTTTGTTATTATGAGTCTTAATTATGATCTGAATTAGAATAAATAACCCATCAAAACATCATACAAATCTGCAAGCCTAGCACGCAAGCGCACGGAGAAACAGACGGCTGCCCTATATTCCTCTCTTTGTTGCACACCGGCCTCGGAGATTGTAGCGCTCCGGTCTTTGGTGCACAAATTGAGAAACACAGGCTTGAACACGGTGTGACGTCGGTACGGTACCTGGTGGAAATTTCCAGATGTTACACACTGGAATCATTCACACAGCTACAGTTAGACTCACATCAGTAGTTTGGGTCACTAATTACCGATAAAGTATTGAAATACACCGGACAACGGTCATTCTATCGCTTTAATCGAACGAACCGAGGAAAGAGTAATTATTGGATGAAAGATTTAATTAGTTGTCTTACCATTTGAGAATAATCTATATATGTTGAATTGCAGCGTAGATTGGTGAGAGGATTCAACGGAATAACTGATTTTAATATATTTGGATACTTTGATTAACTTGGATTTATTTTATAAGTTCGATATTTCAAGTCACAAACAACGGGGTTACTTAGATGTAAGATCTTAAATTAATGTGCCAAAATGGAGTTGAAAGCTTGATGGATTTTGGGAAAGAGTAACGTCGTAGGAAAAGTTTGAATGCATAAGGCAAAAGGATTTCGCCGCGAGACTGTACCGGGAGAAGATAACGAATCTAGCGGTTGCAACCAAGAGGACGATCCGATGATCGGTCGCCGTTTTTATGGGTATCGATCACTGCGCAGAACAATCCTCTTCTTTAGCTTTTGTCAACTTCTGCGCACCATCCCCCTTTTTCTAGGAATTAAAATTATGGCACGACATCTTCGCCGCATGTTCGCCCGTGCTCTTAGCTCTTTAACTATTACTATATTGCAAGCTTTTTACATATGGTATAACGCTGTGTTGGTGCGGTTATATAGGCGTAGGGTCATTGCGCTGTAATTTTCCACTCTGCGTGGGTTTGATGTTGGGGCAGCAAGCCCCCCTTGGCTACCGTGCTTCTTTCCCCCTGTGGACGATAGGACCTGGGCCGGTTTTAGCAGCTATTTCCTAATATGGTGATCTCAGTGCACGTGCGCTAAAGGTGACCCATGTTTCGTGGTGGACGTGAGTGCCGTGTGTATTTTCGGGTTCACGATGCGCTGGGTTCTAGTTGTAGTTTACTTCTTAAATATTCTTACTATCCTGTTCGTTATAAAGTCTATGTATTAAGATTACCATATCGGTTACTTGTCGTTTTGTTCGTTTTATAGCGTGTAAATATGTAGAATTGCATATGTATCATAATTGATTACTATCGTTATTCGCCTGTAGTACAATAGCGATTGTTTATGAGACATAGTTGCTATTTGCTTAATATTATTAGGATTGCGCTGCTACGAGTATTTTTAGGTGTTTGTGTTATAACAATCTCAACAGGTTTAGGGTATTTAACAATTTGATAATTCGTAGTTTTAGAGCAGGTTTACATATATGCTTTCGTATATAATTCTCTTCTGTAATTATTAATTCTTATATTGATATAGATCGGCTTGGAAAGTATTAGGATGTTGTTCTCATGTTTGTTGGTTGCCTGTTACTGGGCGTTGCCACGTATACATCTTTGAGTTTATTTCTTGGTGTCGTACAATACCTGTAAGGAGCTAGGGATGTGTTTTCTTATGTTTTAGCTCAAAACTGGTACAAGCTTTGTTCACTTAAAAGGGTTGATTGTTAGTGTATTGATATATTTATTATAATTCTGTTTGGTTGTTTCGCCTTACAGAATCAATCCGTGAGTTGATTTACCTTCAATCGTTTCATCGTTAAGTTTCCTAATGTGTTCTCCAGATGGGGCTCTGTATGGCTCCACATTAGAGATCTGCATTGCTTTCAAAACGCTGCACGTGTTGCCTACAATACGGCGTTACGGAGGAAAGTATAATTCATGCTGGATAATTGGTATTCACGGTTTTAAAAGTTTTGCAGTCTTTGGTTTTATGAATTATTGCAGCAGTGCATCTATCTTTACATTATATAGCTTATACACATATCTATGGTATTAGAGTCTTGTATACTCCAGGCTATATGGTATAGCATAAATTGCTTATAGTGTAGCTCTCAGCTCCGAATGCGCAAATGGCATTGTTGAGTGTTATATAATAATTGGATATAATGGTGTTAGTTAATTATGGTGTTAATATGATAATGGTATATAATAATGTACAATAATATTATAGCTCTTTGTAGTGCGAGAGTCTCGTAACATGGTATTTAACCTCTGGTTAGTGAATTTCATAGTTATTTTCATCTAAGGATATTCCAAATACTTAGACAGCTGTTTTGGTGCCTTATGGTTACAAGATTTGCGTACTTCCAGTTTGGTTAGTTGATAAAAGTGACATGCAATAATAATAGTCCATAAAGCATACCGACGTTTTGGTCGGATGTTACAACGGTCACGCTGCGTTATATAGGAAGGGTCTAGTTGTGCCCAGACCCGTGTATACGACCGTGGTCGGAACACACCCTTGAGCAGCACTGCCCCTGCCTAGGGAATTTTCAGCGTCGTCAGTTAGTTTTGGAACGCACCCGTGTGCTCTATGCCTATGGTATCATCACATGCGAACAATGTATGTTTAAAGCAGTTAGAGGTTATACTGGAGTGATATAGGTCTTGTATTAAGTTTTTGTTTTGTGGTGTGTAAATCATTATAATGCCTCCAAAAAAAAATGCTGCTGGAAAATCGAAGGGAGGAAATGAAGGCGAGAAGGGAGATAGCAATAAAAAAGGGGGGGCCGCAATCAAAGTGATTATATTAACCAATTCACAATAAATGGCGCATTTTTTTTTTTCGTACGACTGACATCTAGACTAGCAATTCAATGAATCTTACAATCTCAAATGTTCACTTGAGAAGACTTACAAGACAAAATAATCATATAGTATAAAATAATCATATATTACAAAATAATCAGAATAGTGAATTTCAATTACTAATGAACGTGAATATCACACAAGTGGATTTTCAATAGAAATGAATGTGCAAGCTATCTGATCGCTGGTTATGTATTCATGTCAGTAATTTGACGAAGGCTCTCAAATCACAAGATGTGCATAGATACCACAAATTAAATAATCATTCAAAATGAACTGCTGTATATTTGTATAGTATATCACTGTGTAATTAATTGTCGTGTGTATGTATAATATATTAATACCTATTTAATATATGCACCAATGAATATCATCCCAGGTAAGGCACATTCTCTGTGAAAAACAATCCAAGGTTCTAGAGGCAATGGACAAACTCAAAGCTGGCCAAAAATTCAACGAAGTAGCCGCTACCTACAGTGAAGACAAAGCTCGCTCTGGTGTAAGCATTAAATCCTTTTCATGAAAATGTTTGAAATTCACTAAAACGTACAAATGAAACCAAAAGTATCATGCACATTTTGCACATTCAACTCATTCAGACATTCAAAAACTTCAAGAAATGATTTAAAAAAATAAAAGTTCTCTCATGTTTACGTCAGTAACTTCAACCTTATTTTATTAACTAGTTCTCTATTTAGCAAACCCACTTTTATCTGAAAGAAGTTCTTATCTTCCAAAATTATTTCAATTATCTGTAATAGATGTTTGAAATTACAGAATGGAAAGTTTCAAATTTATGGTTTGTTAGTTACTCAAGGTCCATTTCTGAACTTTTTATTAAAGGTCTAAGATCTGTGTGTCTACTTTCTTATCTATGAATGCAGCATGAATTATTAAACAGAAGCTGAATCATTGCAAAGAATTAATTTTGAGGTCTTGAGTCAAATATTATCATCTATCCTTTGACATTCTCTTCATTGACAGTGAAAAAGAATCCAAAGCTTAGATTTTCAGTGCAAAGAAGCAACTCTTCAAGTTTCACTCGTCCTGACTCGTGAATCTTTACTGGGTGCTGTGGTAAAAAAAATTCGATTTGGAACCAATATTAACATTCCAGTGGTGATGAAATATTAAAGAATTTTATTTAATCCCAAGGCTTTGTAGTTTACTACCCAAAGAATATTCAGTCAAGGTGGCGGTAGACAAGGAAAATTCAAACTAGGCAGGCAAGTTTGTTGGCCTCGAACAGTATTTTACACCCTAAGAAAAATTACGTCTATCTACAGAGACCACATACTTTTTTCATACGAGTGTCGAACTTCAATATTCAATGTGCTCTGTGTTCCGAATGTTCATATGTTCGAGACTATAAATGGACTTACATCGTTGTTTTATAGAGCTTTCTCGTTGGCTAGGGCTGTTTTATCAGGAATTGTTAAAAGTAGGTAACTTTTTGCCATAGTTAGCGAAAAATTCTGTTAAGAATCAATTGTGCTATAGAAGCCGCGGAATTTTCATTCAAATGAATACTCGGAACCTCAAGTAAATAATACTTGATAATTTTGTCCACAAATGTACGGTAATACTGTATCGGTCGTAAAGTCGTACTTTTGTAAGCCTAACAATAAGGTTCAACTGTACGGCCGAAAAAAGACTACCGAAAAGGCGGATACTTTACGTATACGGTATACTCGATTAAAAAATGTTGTTCGCACCTCAGTCGTAAGATTTTACGGCCCAAGTAGGATATATACCATTTTGAAGTTAGTGTCACAAAGCTAGCTGACGTTCGCCGTACTATGACCAAAAGTGTCAGGAAAAATCGAGTTTTATTTCTCACAATGAGCTCATAAGTTTTCATGAGTACTTAGATAGAAGAATAATCATCATATATTCGTTGACAGTTCCAAATGTATAAGTGATATTCTAATAATTCTTCTTACATTAAGCTCGTTACTTTTTTAGGTACTAGAAGGCTTTCCATTGTGACACTAATGTTTCTATTTTCCTACTGTTTCGGAATATTGCCTTCACGTGCCTCTTTTCCTCAAGAACTGCAACTGCAGGCCACTATTTTAAAGCTGAGTTAGTATTATATTCAGCGAAATTGAAAAATTAGGTCAATCAAATTATAGTCATAATAATAGTCATGAATTAGTATTACCAAATTATTAAAAAACTAAAGATAAGACTTGAGGTTGTTCACACTACAAAAAGACCAGATTAATGTCAAACTATTAACTATGGCTAAATTTACTAATTATAAGATGATTTACTAGTAAATAGACTTATAAACTAGCATTTGAATACCGATTTCTTCACCATCCCATACTTCGAAATTTTTGTCTTCCATGGGAAATTTGTATAGTTGTGATATATTGGTTTATCGTTAGCCTAATTGTACATAATCATTATGTATTTTTTCTATTCGTCGAACGGCAGCTACAATTGATTGAATTCATCCAATAAGTACAAGTTTAAAGAAGTTTTTTCCGGTACAAAAAATCACATTATGTGAAAAACGAGAGAATCACTTTTCTATAATATTCCATGCAATCAAGATATGAATAAACCAAACGTCAATCGAACCGAATAATTGATTGTCGATGTATAAATTCCCAAAATTCATTCACGTTTTCGGTCACCTGCTTGTGCATCTGTAATGTATAAACCTACACCAATGCTTGATGGCTGGTTAATTAGCAACTACGAATGATTTGAATTCCGTGTTTTTGAATTTGTGACCAAGAATTTTTTGTATCAGAAAAGTTCACTAATGATTGACTGAATTTAGGGAGATCTGGGCTGGATGACTCGCGGCTCTATGGTTGGGCCGTTTCAAGAGGCAGCTTTTGCATTGCCCATATCGAGTATTGGTACTCCAGTATACACTGACCCACCGGTTAAAACGAAATTTGGGTACCACATAATCATGGTTGAAGGAAAAAAATAGCAAGATGTAAAATAACTTCCCTGTATACACTCAGCTTTCAATATTCATAAATAAAACTGTTTAATTTTTCCACTTATGAACGAACATTGCGTGATGTGTAAATCTTTAAACCCTTCATATTTCCTGCAATTGAATCATAAAAGAAAGTCCTTCATACATCCCACCAGAATTTTTAATTCATCATTCCTGAAAATTTCAAGAAATGTGTTTATTCCCGTTTTTTATAGGTATTGTGATAAGAATGTCACTGAACGTCGATGGAAAACATTTTGTCTTGGCAGCTGCACGATATATATCCATTTTCGAAGTATTGCCAGAGATCTTAGACTCACGGTTTGATGCTGATAATGACACAGTAAATCAGAATAGAAAAATCCATTATTTATATTCTTAACAATGCAAGATAACTGTTGAATACAAAAAGAGAGCTCTTAGGAATTAAAATACGCTGATCAACTATGGGACCAGTCTCATCTGTCAATATACATAGATCGGAATATTGAAGAGTACACGACAAGCATATCAAAATTTAACTGCACATATATGCAAAATTCTGAAGAAGTGTCTCAAATTTCGAACATTCATTTGAACGGTAATTGAGACGACTGTTACATGTGATTTGAGAATCCATGGAATGACAAAACCGTGAAATGAATTTGTCTTTACACTCGTCCAGGACCCTTCCTTCACTTTATACCTGGCTGAATTGTTTTCTGGAAACACTTAAACATCAAAATATAATTTCAGAAACCCATACCCAGTCTTCACCCTCGTCGTAAACCATCCTTTGGCCCACCCCAAGCTACTACCTATCTTCTAACTCGACGTTTAGACCCTGCCGCTTTTTCACGGCAATTTCAGAAAAATCAAAGCATTCTTCGTGAGTACTAAATCTTTACCATCAGCCTAAATTATCCCACTACTAACCTTTAGATTCAGTTAATACTTTTTTATCGCGCAATAACAACCCTAAGACAAGTCCTGTGATAGAAAGAGTTGCTATTACAGTTGTAACCTAAATTTCTCTACGCGATCACCAATCCGGAGTAACAGACGACCGCGAATCCAGATGTACAATAATTTGGCACCCGCGATGAGCCCTGGTCAAATGTTAAGACGTAATTAAAGTGGTTGAACGCCAGGTGCATTTTTGTGCATCACTGCACAGATTTCTACTCGAACTTTACCTTTCTCGGTTTTATCGCTATGCATCTGCTCGTTCAGTATTGCGGAGAGAGGGTAGGTGATTTGAGGAGAGAGAGAGAGAGGGAAGGACGCGATTCGCTAATTTAAAACAAAAATGATATTTTGGCACCCGGATCGGCAGTACCGACTGTCACCGCAAGGGAGCACGTCAGTGCTCAAGGCGGTGGCGACAACCAGCAGCAGCGGAGTCGGCGGAAACAGACGTTGGCCGTGAAAACTGATTTCATCGACGCCATTAGCAAAACAAAGGCTACAGCTGTAGCACGTGGTCAAAGTTCAGACAAATAGTGATCATTGGGCTGTAATAGTTTTAAGACATTGAATAGATATATAATATTTATACATAACTAGGTATTCGTCGTTGGTGTGTGTATAACCCCGCCTAACACAATCCCTACAGTGGTGACCCCGAGGAAAACTATTACAAAAATAAAAATGTCTGAGACTGATCAAGACAAGATAGAAAATCTTCAGAAGCAGCTCGCAGATATGCAAGCGGAAATGGAACGGTTGAGAACAGCAAACCTGGCCGTACCAAATCAACAACAGGTAGTTGATCCACTAGCTAACATCGGACAATTACCAGGTAACGCACAAGTTGACATCGCAACTATTGCTATGTACAAGCTACCTCCCTTCTGGAAAAGCAAGCCCCAGCTATGGTTCACGCAGATTGAATCAATATTTCGTAAGCGAAACGTTCGCACGGAAAGAACAAAATACGACGCAGTTATGGAAATTCTCGATCAACAAGCAGTGGACGAGATTTCCGATATCATCGAACAACCAGTAGATGACCAGTCATACACACGGTTGAAAGAAACACTAATAAAACGTTTCTCTGAATCATCAGAACGCCAACTGCACCGACTCCTGTCCGAGGTCGAGCTCGGTTACAAGAAACCATCTCAGCTACTGCGTAAAATGCGAGATTTAGGCAAGAATGAAGCAACCGACAGTCTACTAAGAACAAAATGGATGAGTCTGCTACCACAGAACGTCACAAACATTCTACTAGTGGCACACGACGTAGACCTGAATAAGCTAGCGGAGATGGCTGACAAGCTGATGGAATTTGCGGGCGGTTATGTCACAGCTGTAAACACTACAAACTCTCAAGGAGTTTGCGCAATTAAAAACTCGGCAGACAAACAACACGATGAGAGACTAGACAAAATTGAAAAAATGATTAGTGATATACAGATCAGCATCAACGACCTACGTGAAACAAACAAGACCAAGTCACAAGGAACCAGACCACGTTCACGATCAAGATCACGCCCTCGATACCCAGATGGTAAATGCTATTATCATCATAAGTTCGGGGACGCTGCGTACAAATGTCACAGACCATGGTGTCCAAAAAACCCGAACCATCAACCGGGAAACTTGTAACACTGTTGTCTACGGAGGCCAGGGGCGACAGTGCAATAAATCGTGAATTACGCCTCCACGTATACGATAAAACAACCAACCAAAAGTTTTTGATAGACTCGGGATCCGTCGTATCTGTCATACCACGTACGACTATCAAAAACAAAGCTAGTCAAACATCGCAAAAACTGTATGCCGCAAATTCAACTGTGATAAACACTTACGGACAACGTCATATCACATTAAACTTAGGAGTCCGACGAGATATTGACTGGAATTTCATCATAGCTGATGTTAAATCTCCAATCATAGGAGCTGATCTGATCGCTCATTATGGATTACTAATCGATCTCAAGAGAAGAAGACTGATAGACCCAAAGACATCTTTAGAAGTACCGGGTGAACTCAAACAAGCATCCGAATACGGTATCTCCACACTCTGTGATAGTCAACTACCTCAAAATGAATATTCACAGAAATACAAAGACCTCCTAGAGGAATTTATTGACATAACGAAACCGAGAACGAGATCAAGGAAGGACATTGACCCAAAGTTTGCGCACTATATCCACACAACAGGTTAACCTGTACGAGAACGTCCTCGGAAACTAGCTGGGGAGAAACTGGAAGCAGCAAAAAAGGAAATTAACAAAATGCTGAAAGAAGGAGTCATCCATCCGTCAAAGAGTCCATGGGCGAGTCCAATTTTACTCCGTCCAAAAAAATCAGGTGAGTGGAGATTATGCGGGGACTACCGAAAAGTAAATGAGCAAACTATCCCAGATAACTACTCACCACCATCGATACAGAACCTAATCCAACTGCCGCCTGAGACAACGGTGCTATCAGTGTATGACATGGAGAAAGCATACAGCTTGACCCCGGTGGCAGAGGAACACGTCGAAAAACAGCAATAACGACACCGTTTGGCTTATTTGAACATCTCTATTCGCCGTACGGGATGCGCAACGCAGGACAGACTTTTCAACGCAATATTGACGAGATTCTGAGAGACTTGGATTTCGCTGAAGCATTTGTCGACGACATAATTATAAAATCAAAGAATCACGAAGAACACCTGAAACACACGAGGATTTTGTTCGAGCGACTGCGAAAACACGGATATGTCATTAATCTCAGTAAATGCACGATTGGGAAAGAAGAAGTGACATACCTCGGCTACACGATCAACAAGGACGGTTATAAACCCCCGCAAGAGCGTGTAGAAGCCATAAAAAACTACGCAAAACCCAAGACTATTAGGGAGTTGAGAACTTTCTTAGGCTCAATAAACTATTACCGTCGCCTAGTACCGCATGCAGCACAAATGCAAGCACCACTAAATCAATACCTGAAAGATTCTAAGAAAAATGATCGCCGGATCATACAATGGACTCCGGAAGCAGAAGGAGCGTTTGAGAAGTGCAGAGACAGCATAGCATCTATAGCGCTGACCAAGTTTTTATCAAACACAGCACCACTCGCTTTAATTACGGATGCATCGGACACAGGTATCGGAGCCGCATTGGAACAGTTCGTCGACGGAAGCTGGTCACCGGTAGGATTTTTCTCAAGGAAGCTGAGTGACACCGAAACAAGATACAGTACCTATGATCGTGAGTTGTTAGCGATCTACGCAGCGATCAAATACTTTCAAGACATTTTGGAAAGTCGTAACTTCATGATCAAGACTGACCACAAACCACTCACATACGCTTTTCACCAAAAGCCACACAAAGCATCTCCGAGACAAGCTCGCCAACTCTGTTACATTTCCCAGTTCACAACTGATCTGCGATACGTGAAGGGTGAAGAAAATGTGGTGGCTGACGCGCGCTCGCGTGTCAATGTAATTAACATGCCAACTCGTCTCGACGCTGAAACTATTAGAGTTGCTCAGGAAAACGATGAAGAACTGCAAAACATCATCAGATCAAATAGATCACTAAATATGCACCGATTGAACGTCGAACCTGACACTCCAGTATATTGCGATATATCCACGGGAACAGTAAGACCGTATATACCAGTTGAACTGAGGAAAGTCGCACTCGATGTAATACATGGTCTATCACATCCAAGCGGCAGGAACACCAGCAAGCTGATAAAAGAGAAGTATATTTGGCCTGGAATTAAAAAAGACGCGCTAAAATGGTCCAGAGATTGTATAGTGTGTCAAAAAGCAAAAGTTCAACGCCACAATAGACTACCTCACACAAGCATTGAAGTTCCCGACTCAAGGTTTAATCACATAAATATTGACATCATCGTCCTCCCTGAGGTCGACGGTTACCGTTATTGTCTGACAATAATCGACAGATTTTCACGCTGGCCAGTCGCAGTTCCTATGAAAGACATGACAGCAGAAACAGTAGCAAAGGCACTTCTCAATAACTGGATAGCTCTCTACGGCACACCTCTGACGATTACGACTAACCAAGGAACACAATTTGAATCCGCCCTATTCAAGGCGCTCACCATGTTCACCGGAGCAACAAAAGTCAGAACAACAGCATACCACCCTGCAGCAAATGGCATCATCGAAAGATGGCACCGGACCTTAAAAGCAGCCCTGATGTGCAAACCTGATACACCATGGACGCAAAGCTTACCTAGTGTCATGCTCGGTCTTCGTAACAGTTTTAAAGAAGATTTAAAAGCCTCACCAGCTGAAATGTTATACGAGACAACTCTACGTGTGTCAGGGGGATTTTTCGTTCACCAAGACCCAAAGGCAAACCCGCAAGCATTTGTTGAACGACACCGGGAGTTGATGAGAGGAATACGTTCAACGCCGACCTCTCACCACAATAAACCAGGGTTATTCCACCTGAAAAACATCGAAAACTCCTCACATGTGTTCGTTAGAACCGACCATGTAAAAGCACCACTTGAACCGCCTTACAGTGGCCCACATGAGGTGATTGAACGAATCACCGAAAAAGTTTACAAGATAAATGTAAACGGTGAACATAAAAATATAAACATCGAGCGCTTGAAACCTGCGCATTACTCCAACGACGAGGTGTCACAAGAAAATCAGCAACCAACAGCAGCAGGTAAAAAGAAAGTGTCTTTCTCCTCACAAGTCAGAGACACTGGAGAGGGAGTACCTGTGGCACCCGGATCGGCAGTACCGACTGTCACCGCAAAGGAGCACGTCAGTGCTCAAGGCGGTGGCGACAACCAGCAGCAGCGGAGTCCGCGGAAACAGACGTTGGCCGTGAAAACTGATTTCATCGACGCCATTAGCAAAACAAAGGCTACAGCTGTAGCACGTGGTCAAAGTTCAGACAAATAGTGATCATTGGGCTGTAATAGTTTTAAGACATTGAATAAATATTGTAACCAGATATTTTTATATACTTGAGGGTAAGAACGATATAACGATAATTGGTTACCCTACGGCGCAGTCGCTAACCTAAATAATTAGATAGAGAGAGATACTAAGGGAGAAAGATACAATTGTTGGGCGCCAGACGCACATGCGTCAAAAATAGATAATTAGAGAAAAAGACAACGATAAAGATAAAGGTAATAGATAAAGGTAAGGTCAGGTTCTACGACGGTTTTGCACAGTTCGCTCAGAGAGACAAGATAATGGTAGAGGGGCGGAGTCGAATCCAATAGATAAAATAAGAAACAGGTGAAGCAGGGATAATATCAAATATATTAAACAAGAAGCGATAAGTTTACTGACAAGCAAGTAGCTGAAGAGTTTGCGATACAAGTATGATATATGCGATAATTAACAATAGTTACAGCCAGAGAAAGGTTAAGCGAGAGAGTTAACAATTAACGGAACGTTTTCCGAATAAGCGGGAAATATGCGCAAGCTCGCGATACTAAAAGGTAATGATTAACACGGTTTTACGATAGATAGACAGAACAGAAAAAGATATACTGTACTTAAATTAAGCGGTAAGCAAATAAATCATAAAATCAGAGAAGCGATTATAACACATGCGAAATACAACAATTGAAATAGTTATCACATTACCAGAATAATCAGAAATAGGCAGACAAGGAATTATGCACTACAAGGTAAATTCAAGCGATAGGTCAAATAGAAAATTATCATAAAATATAGAGAATAAAAGATAATACGTAGTCTCTGGTTTGCGGTAAGTGCGAGAGAAAGAAAGATAATAATCGGTACGATAAAAGGTAATTCAAGATAAGGCAAACAATATTCAAGGTAATTGATATGCAACGTACGGCAAACCCAATAGACTACGGACAACTACGATCAGCGATATTAGCGAAGAAAATAGTGAAAAAGATGTTATGCGATACGGCACAATACTCCAATGTCAAATAAACGACGAACGGGACCGCGCAGCGATATAAGATCGCTTCCGCGGTACTCTCACTAAGATGCGATAATCAACGATAATAGATAAAGAGACAGATAGAAACTAATCAGAGAAAATATAACAAAATAGTAATGCTCAATAGCTAAGATAAAAATTGATCCTTTAACGGAACGCGCTGCTAGACAGCGATATTAGACATTCAAATATTCTAAAAGAGAAAGATAATAAGATAAAGCGATAGTCACTACAATGCGTAAGTAATAATCAACCAGTCGCGAAGTTACTTGCAATAAGACAGAGAAAGGGACAAGATAAGAGATAATAAGGTACGAGCCCAGGTGGCTCAAGCAGACCAACTGCAAGGTAAAGAGAAAAGATACGAGCCCAATTGGCTCAAGCAGACCAACTGCAAGGTAAAGAGAGAAAGAGATGAAGGTAAAGGTACGATATATTGCAAGTAATCTCGTGGCTTCACAAAATAGAAAAGGAACCTCACTTACGTAAAAGAAGATATAGTAGATACTACAGAATGCGGTACACTAGCGAGAAACTAACTACAATGATAGCAAGAAACTCTATTACAGATATCGAGAACACGTCTTTCTTAATTGACAACTGAACGTAGAGTAATGAGATGAGCGATGATCCTGATTTTCATCGAGCTGGTGTCACGTGATTCTTCCCAAAATTTGCGGTATCTTAATTGGACCAGCTGGTCTCGTGGCCTGGTCCAAGGATAGGCGGCGATAATCCCTCGCCGTTTGATGTTCTTTTCCCTCGACGACGGGTATCGAGGTATCAGGACGTCGGAAGGTGGTTAGAGATGTTTTCCTGCAGCTATGCGGTATCGTTGGTGAGAAGGGGGTGGGGGTCGTACTGCTCAGGTATTGCGATATTGAGGTGTGCGGCAATGTTACGTCACCGGTCTCCTGGACTTGCGACCGACTGTAACTCACTCCTTGCTTCACTGGTACTCCCCGTTGTAGCTATTTCGTCGGCGCTGCATCCCGGCCCTCGCTCATGGAAGCCCTCATGCCGGAACGATCTGGTGGTGATGGCCCTCAACCCGGATCCCCACACTAGATCCACCAGATCCACGTGGTCAGCATATCATTAGCCTATTCCACGCCGCAGTCGTTCGATAAGACGGTTCGTTAAGAGAAAACCGTCTTCTATTGTATAGTCAACGACTTAGTAGATATTAGGGTCGGTTCAGCTCCAGGCTGATAAGTATCGTCGACGGGAGGCTTCATTGTGTTTTTGACGCACAGCCCTGTACGCCGCCTGACGATGCATCCGAGCGGTAGAAGCATTCGTTCGTGGTTCGGCTCCTGGCCGATAAGTCTCAAGTAGTTGGAGGTGCTGTTGTGCATCACGCACGACCCCTTTCGACAACTAGATAGGCATCCATCGGGAGTGGTTTCAGCGGTATTCGTTCGTCTGTAGTCGGTGGTGTTGATGTTGAGCTGGTACGTGACCCCTGTCAGGTAGTGTCCTGGTATCTTGACGTGAAGGTCTCGCGGATGGTTCTCGAAGAGCATTACAGAATTAGAAAATAGCATACAATTAGCTTAGTAAAGGGAAATCAACTTAAAGATAATTAGTCGTTCATTTTTGGAGTATTGGCCTCAGACGTGCTTTCGTTATTTTTAGCGATATTTGTACCTAGGGGAATGCGATAATTAAATAAAGTGACGGGGTACGAAATACCACGTCACAATATATAATATTTATACATAACTAGGTATTCGTCGTTGGTGTGTGTGTAACCCCGCCTAACACAATCCCTACAATATATTCTGTAAAGATCAGCGATACAGAAGACAAAAATAATAAAACAAAAAGTTTTCATAATGCCACAGCAATTCCAAAAGAAATCAAACAAAAATCATCTCACCTTTCGCGAACTATCAGAATCGAAATAACAAAAACATGGCACTTAACCCATTAACGCCCGAAATGACACTTTTCATATAGTCATGTTTGACCGATTGCCAACAACGCTAGGACAATGGGATTTTAATAAAAATTGGTACCCGACTATTTTCAAAGGTGCTCTTTCAGAATATCGTGGTTAGAAGCCATGAAAATTAGATTTTCTATGGAAAATTTGCAATTGAAAAAAAAACAGCGAAATTTTGGTGTAGTTTTTTTGAAAAACTATTTATATCGAACTGTTACGGGGTAGAATGCGTAGGCTCCGATGAGCGGTAATCGGAGCTTACTCCACGCCCAGCCAAGGTGTTATTTGGCTATTATAGGATCTGTTCACGTCGACTATGCACTCGCACGCTACTACTCCCAATGCAGGAAGTGAATGGAATAGGAAGCGATCGGTTTTAAGGGAAGGTAAACGATTTGAAGTATATGATTGTTTATTATTATCAAGTAGTTAATGCAAAAGAGTCGGTCGAGGGAAAAAGGTGTGGTTTTGGTTTAGAAGGATAGGTGTCTTGCTTGAGCGCTAGGATGGATATGCAGAGTTTAGCGGGATGTAGAAGGCAAGCTAGCCGCGAGTTAGAGAAGAATCTGCTGACTCGCGGACGATAAGGGCAGACTACAGAGCGAGGGGCTGCTCACTCGCTTATTCCGTGGTTCATCGATTTCCGAAAGGAATCGATTTCTTGAGATTTCGATTGCGATTTTCGTAACGCCTGAATCGATGAGATTACTCGCGATTTCATATGATTTTTCCTGACTTCTAACATTACGAATGATACCTAAACTTCAAGAATCACCGATCTCTAGATTGAAAATAAGAAATAAATTTTAATATTGAATAATTATTATAGATAGAAATTAATTGATATATGGTTCAGGATACGTGGATACTCATTCAATAACATAGATTATTTGAGATATTAGAAGAATTTTTTTATTTTCTTAAAAATATTGTCATGAACACTTAAACTTTTTTCATTTATAATAGGAGATGACATAGTCAGGTGATATTGCTTAAGGTGCCGCTGACCTGGATCTAAAAGTTGTAATCGATCAAAGCGCCCTCTGCGTAAGTTTCCTCGGTTCCAAACTATTCGAAGGTGGTACTCTCCACCGGGGAGTAGCGCAACACAATATTAGACAAAACGCGGTTGGTAAAAGGCCTGAATCTGAGTCGGTAACCATACCAACAGGATTGACTCGAATTTTGCATGCAAATGATGACGTCATGCGTGTAGTGATTGCATCACGACCGAACTGATTATTTTGATAGTTTTACGGTGAATATAGCAAATTCAATTTATTGTACCGTGAAACACCCTTGAATATGGGACATTCTTTGACGAATCGGACAGATTTAGATAAAAATCGACCGACACAATTTTGATGTAGCTTAAAATTTTTTCACGGGTTCTATATCGAAAAAATAGGGATACGTATTCGAGGATTTTTTTATTTTACATATTTCGTAACATAGAGGGGATCGAAAATTTGATAATTTGGTGTTTTCTGGCATAGAGAACTAATTTTCAAAAATTCATAACGCCGGTTTTGTTTGAGCTGAAAAGTTCGTTTTTCAACCCAAAGCTAATGAATTTTAATGCAACAATTGTTTCATTTACGATTATTCCGAAATTTATATTGTTACAAATAATTAATAGTTTAAATCGATTTTTAGCAATTGCCTTCACCTCGTAGCGAGTTCTCAGCACGACCATCGTATTCTACGTCAAATTATCTATCAATAACGCTTTCTATTTGATGGAGAAATTATTATTACTGTAGGAAAAAATTAATTTATCCAACGCGGCACATCACATCGGCGCGCGGGTTCCATTGCACGCCTCGTTATCTTGCCTCGTATCGTTTTCTTCTGTAATATAAATGATTACTGTATATTCTCAATTGAATAATAATATTCAATAGCAAGTAAGACTTTATGAAAAATATAACAAAAAAATAATCAAATACAAAATATTATTGTGTTAAATAAAAAATCAATTTATTAAGAATTCAATACATGATTTTTAGTTAATAAGTACCTCATCCTGCAATACGTCGTACAATATTTACATTTATTCTTGAAAATTTGTATGATTCCAACCTCTCCTAAAGAATTGGAAGCAAAGCAACTCTAATTGTGTCAAAAAAAAAAAAAACGGTTGTACAAAATTTTAAACGAAAAATACTATACATATCAAAATTGAATGTAAATATTGTGAGACGTAATGCAGAACGAGGTGTTTATTAACTAATAATAATGTATTAAAATCTTGGTAAATTAATTTTTTATTTGCCACAATAATATTTTTTATTTTATTATTTTTTTGTTAAATTTTTTATAAAGTCTTATATGCTAATAAATAATATTATTCAATTAAAAATATAGAGTAATCATCTATATTACAGAGGAAAACGATACGAGGCAAGATTATGAGGCGTGCAATGGAACCCACGCGCCGATGTCACGTGCCGCGCTAGATAAATTCTTTTCCTCCAGTAATAATAATTTCTCCATCAATTAAAAATACGTTATGGTTAAAATATTTGACGTAGAATACGATGGTTGTGCTAAGAACTCGCTACGAGGTTGAGGTTATTGTTAAAAATCGATTGAAACATATTAATTGTTTATAACAGTATAAACTTCGGAATAATCGTTAATGAAAGAATTGTTGTGATAAAGTTTGTTTTATTAGCTTTGAGATGAAAAAAACGAACTTTCCAGCTCAAATTGAACCGGCGTTATGAATTTTTGAAAGTGAGTCTTCCAAGCCAAAAAATACCAAATTATCAAACTTTCGATCCCCTCTATTTTACGAAATATGTGAAATAAAAAATCCTGGAATACGTATCCCTATTTTTTCGATATAGAACCCGTCAAAAAATAATTTCAGCTAAATCACAATTGTGTCGGTCACAAAGGTGTTCGGTTGTAAACGAATGTCCCATATACATTAAAACATATCACGCAATATTAGTTTTACACACCACGAAGTATTTTCAAAATGATTTCATAAATATCACCATTCACCATTTGTAGATATTTGGAAATATGTTCGAAAAATACGATTGAAACAAAATTGAAACGTGTTTATGAAGTTACGCCGTCGGTCGCCCTCCCCCCCCCCCCCCCCAACTCCGCTTCTTCCTGTCGCAAACTTGAATGGACATGTTTATTTTCCGTCCGTACATTACATTGAATTCGATTATTCGCTCAGTCTACGGATAGTGAATGTGCGCGAGAAAAAAAAAATCTTTGTGTCGTCAGACGACTGTGCTCGAACATTTTGTATTTCGAAAATAAAGAGTATTTCTCATTCTTCTTCAGAGGTTTTCTATGAGGTACATACATGATTATCTCTGGTGAGTATTTATACATATATATATATATATATATATATACATTATACAGTTGTATAAAACGTGCACCCCGACTTACGTTTTTTTCGACTTACGCCGTCAATGCCGGAACGATCCATAGCGTAACTCTTTCACATTCAATAAACTAAAGGGAGCATTATAATATAAACGAGTGGTATTGAATTTCAAAAAAGGAGGGATAGTACTTGGAATCCGAAGAAGTTGATTCCTTCGAGAGTTCCAAATTTCTGTGAAATCTTATAGGATTGCAGTGAATCCGTAGAAAATTGTAATTTCGAATGATTTTTTATGGTTTTTCGTAGCAATTTTCAGTAGGGCGCATGATTGACCGTGACGGACTTTGATGTACAGCAGTAACACATACCCTGACTTTTCGTAGGTCGTATACGATGCAGGAACCAACCCAAAACTCACTAGCGTATCCGTAGCGTATACCATCTACGAGAAGTCACGGTATGTAATTTTATAACGATTTCTACCAAATAAGTAACTTGCAGGTAACTCGTCTAATGTGAAAAAAAAAATTTGGTAGCATCATTCAGAACTAGGCGTAATTGACAAATGAAACGAAGCAAATTTTAGTATGAAATCCTTATTTGTTGAGAATTAAAAACAGAAAAAATTGGCAAGGAAATCTTCCTCAGAGTTTTAACAAGGATCGGCCCTGTAAAATATTTGCCACGAATCTTGAACCATTGTATGCAGTAATTGTATGTATGTACAGTGACATAGATTTTTTGCGGGATGTATTTCTAGTATTGTTAAACACATCCGGTTCAGAAACAATTTCGCGTATATATTAGGGTAATCTTTAAAACAGGCTCGGACGATTATCAACCGCCCCCCCCCCCCTCCATATTTGCTATAAATAAATAAATAATGGTCTGTTCAAGAGCACAATTTTTCATCTCAACCCTAAACCCTCACGCCTATACTTGCGTGTTTCCTGCAATTTCGGTATTTATTTGACTGCCGCATCTATTCTTTCGGTCAATAATCTTTAAGTATGAAAATTTTGCGGACATCGATGCTACTATTAGATGAGGATATCCGGAGCGTATATGGGGCATTCTATGTAAATTATTCGCCATTTGTATCTGCCTTTTCGACGAACAGGAATTAATGGACAGGTATTTTCGTTTTTGTTAATGATTTTCTATCAAATCGATGAAAAAAGTCAGATTTAAGTGGTACGTACTCGATGTAGAATGCCCCAAAACCCTTGAATAAAATCAAAAAGAATAATTTTCTTTGCGGAACTACGACTCAAAACGAGAAAAGAAACAGTATGTTATTTTAATATCGGGTTTTGGAAAAGCCATGAGCATTTAAAAAAAAATTGTGTGATATTTTGATAAATTTATGGTGTTTGGATGGGTTGAGACAAACATCTAAAATATTTCAGAAAGACTGCTTTTGGCAGGTACAAGAAAGTATAAAATTTTCAATAGAATCAAAATTGGTCGGGGTCACGGGTTGGTCGGTTTCGCATGGAATGCCCCGTTCACGTACAGTCGGGCTACGTGCGATTACGAATAGTTACGGCGATTGTAAACTGATGTTACCATTTCCAAGCGATGCCTTATAATATGCACGAATTTCAAAATCTAACGGTTATTCTGAGTGAGTTCCACCTGAAAGCCTATGCTCTCGTCGGCACTGCAGATTGTTGCTTTAACAGAAACATAGGACGTGTGCGTATTACCATGTCGTTTTACCACCTGGTACCGCTTCGGTCGACTACAGCGCATCTGGAGGTTCAACGTTGAACTAAATTACACATTTCTCGTGCATCGGAACGGGCTCCTGTCACCTGAAAATCGCCCGCACAAATCGTGCCATATTTACAGAAAACTGACTGGTGCTATAGGTTTTCCCGGATTACGTGTGTGTTTTTGTACGTCGGTATCTCCCTGGCAAAAGTGAAAGAAATTCTGATATCGTACAAGCGGTGAATATTCAACAAGTCGCTAGCCCGATCGGCCATGTTTGACGCGACGTGATTTTATTGAGTTCATCATCATTTTTATTAGACGTTATCAGTGATCTGCGATAGTAGTGACTGAGATACAGACGTACAATTTTATTCAAGCTATCTTTTGAAAATTTTCCCAGTCATATTCGTACCCCCGTTTTATCAGGATTTGTGCGGGCGATTTCCCCGCTTCTGACGTCACGAAATATACCAAGAGAATAATCTTGAAAGTTAACACTCGGTCACCGCCGACTCGGCACCACTCACGTTCTTCATCTGTTTTTCGCAGGCTGGCCCTCCCATATTTAATTTTAACCTGCGAAAAGCCGAAAAATGATTGCATCGACGACGACGACGATTATGTTTTCATTTAATGTATGGGGCATTCTCTGTCAAATCGTCCATGAATAATAATTTGAATTTTTATGGGTGATCACACCTAATGTGATAAGCTTTAAGGACTTTTTTCGATTTTCGACCTTTCGCAGTTTGAAATTAAAAATCGGATGGCCAGCCTGCGAAAAACAGGCGAAGAACGTGAGTGGTGCCGAGTCGGCGGTGACCGAGTGTTAACATTCAAGATATTCTCTTGGTATATAGGACATGCCAGGTCAGCGGCACTTTAATATTTATATAACCGTGGACATCCATCGGCAGGAACTAAGACTTTTTCTAACGTTAAATCATACCATTCGCACAGCACTCCAATTTCTTTGGTATTGTTTGATAAATTTACATAAGACCTGGAGTACTCGTGGCTTTTTAACGTCTTTCCTTCTATATAAGCGAAACTTAAAATCAATCCGACAAAACACAACTCTTAATCCTTAATCTTTAAATTGTCCACGACAAAAAATCTGTCGGAATGTTATTCAATTTCCATAATTAATAAAAAAACACACACACAATCTATTATGGTATTTCGATACAAAAACAACAGTGAAGGTCAACGTCTTTTTCTTGAATTTATTTTGTATTAAATATTAAATTCGACAACAAAGTAGAAATATTTTGGTACTTACCATTAATATTCACTCAATACGGATTATTAGAATGAAGAGGTATTTATCGGTTATTTATTATAAAAAGATATGCGAAGATATGCTTATTACACCACGAGAGCCTCGAAGAGATCACTGTCACGAGCAAACGTTAACTGGTGCGGTACGAGTGAAATCTCTGAGACACGATTGAAGCGTGCAAGATGCGTGTTTGATCACGTTTTTAGTTTTTTCGCCAGAATACATATATTTGTCGGGGTGAAGCCTCGGAAAGGCGGAGAGGATGTAGGATTTGCATTTCGTCGATTGCTCATTGTAAAAAGCGCGATGATCCCAACACGTCGGGTCAATTCGCTTGCTTTTCCGCGACTGTCGATTTCATCCAAGCGTTGTTATAAACAAACCATTTGTTTGTTCTATATTCAAAGCATGTTGAATAACGCTTGACGCTTGATACGGCGGACTCATTCAAAGTTCAAGTTTCGAATTCACTTGATGATGTATCCTCTTTATTTTTCTCCGACATATTTATACATAAACGTTGGACAAAGGCTTGCTCGTAGAATACATATATTTATGCAAAAACGTTGGACAAAGGCTTGTTTGCATGGACAGGGGATTAGCGATTCCCAGCGATTCCGAAAATTTCGTGATTTCTTGGCGATTCCGTACGATTTCCTGTATATTTGGAAAAATCATGAGAAAATGAGGAATCGTGCGACTCGCAGTATTTCCAGCGATTTTTAGCGATTGCCTATCCGATTTTTTATAAAATGGTTCAATGATTTCCTAAGTGAGCAGCCCCTCGCTACAACTAAGAGTGTGGGAAAGGAATATGTGACGATGTACATATTTTGATCGACGAAAGTAAGAACCAAAGTTCGGACGGGTCAGCGGATCAGCGGATCAGCGGATCGGCAAATTAGTAGGCCTACGACTTTAGAAGGAGAGAGTTGCGTATGGAGGTGTCAAGAAATCATAAAGTGTGAAATTAGCTCAAATCCTGATCAGGTAACGAATTCAATAAGTAACGACGAACGGAAACAAGAAAGAAAGTCACACCATTCTCAAATTATAGATACGACACATCACACACTCTCCCTTCAAATATTTCGAATAATTGTTCCGCTCGATTTTATCTATATACACTTTTACCGTCCGTTTTAATGTTATTGTTACTATTTTGTTTTATTCTTACTCGACTATTGTCTCATATACCTTTTAACTTATACACCTGTGCCGTCCACTTATATTTATTTTAAACTATCAAACCAAGTTTGTTGGGTTGCGACGTGCAGGGACTAGAAATTAGGGATTTTGTACCATCAAATTACCGTTGATTTTTAAACCAAACTGACCCAAATACATGCATAATTTACTCTATGATATCAACAACTATTTCCCGTAATTGTTTATTTATTTCCCTTTCTTTTATATTTGACTTATGATCAATAAACTAAAATTCATTACAAATATGAAGTCTGGAGGACGTAACAGAACCTTTATACTACTCAAATCAGACTTTTTCTGCAAAAATCATGAAATTTTTATCTGTACTTCAAAAACCTATTGGTTAGGAATTTTTTTTTTTATCAATTGTTTGCAACATAGCGGCGCGAAAAGGGTGAAATTTTACGTAACAATCAAATAATGGTTTCTTGCTTGATTTCTCGAGCTAATTGTTATATCTTGGGTTCAACTTTGGATATAACCTTGATTCAGTGTTTGAATTTTGAAAATTAAAATTGGCGGATTCAAGATGGCGGATGAAATCATTGAAAAAACGTTATTTGGCGCAAAAACTTTGTCCCTAGGGTTTTTAGAGTCGCTGATTACGAATCTGAGGTCAGTTTTGAAAAAATACAAAATGGCGGATTCAATATGGCTGACAAAAAATCAAAATTACATGATTCTGCCCAAAACCATGTGACGAAAATATGTGATTATGTACCGAATATATTATGTAAAGTGCAAATAATTGAAAAAAAATTCATACCCATATATATCAATACCAATAATAATATATCCACAATTTCAAATTTCTGAAAACTGACTTCAGATGTGTAATTAGAATCAGAGATCCGCAAACCCTAAAGAGCAAGTTTTTGTGCAGAATTATCTAATGTCTATTTTTTGTCCGCCATAATTCATCAACTCTTATGAGTTTCCTATACCTAAACTCATATTTGTAATTAGAGGCCCCAAAAACCCCTGAGAGCAATTTTTTGGCGCAGGATCGTGTAATTTTGATTTTTGGTCCGCCATATTGAATCCACTATTTTGTATTTTTTCAAAACTGACCTTAGATTCGTAATCAGCGACCCCGAAAACCCTAGGGACAAAGTTTTTGCGCCAAATAACGTTTTTTTAATGATTTCAGACGCCATTTTTAATTTTCAAAATTTCCATAATTTTCGAAATTCAAACACTGAATCAAGGTGATAGCCAAAGTTGAACCCAAGATATAACAATTAGCTCGAGAAATTAAGCAAGAAACCATTATTTGATTTTTACGTAAAATTTCACCCTTTTCGAGCCCCTATTTCGCAAGTAAGTGATAAAAAAAAATTCCTAACCAATAGGCTTTTAAAGTACAAATAAAAATTCCACGATTTTTGCAGAAAAGAGTCTGATTTGAGTATTATAAAGGTTCGATATAAATAGTTTTTCAAAAAAACTACACCGAAATTTCGTTGGTTTTTTTTTTTAATTGCAAATTTTCCATAGAAAATCTAATTTTCATGGCTTCTAGCCCCGATATTATGAAAGAGCACCCTTGAAAATAGTCGGGTACCAATTTTTATTAAAATCCCATTGTCCTAGCGTTGTTGGTAGTTGGTCAAACATGACTATATGAAAAATGTCATTTCGGGCGTTAATGGGTTAATCTAGTCTAGCCTACTGAGCGTAATTGCTCACAAAACAAATCCTAATCCTAATTATTATAATCAAAGGCGATAATCACTATAAACTGCAAAATTCTTATTAACTAGCGTTCTAAAACGAGAAACTAACTAACTAATTCTCCGGACTCAAAACAACTGTGTGCAACTTGTCCGAATTAACAAACAATTTATTAGGGCTCAAAATTTTCTACAACACTGCGCATCAAGTCAATGCATGTTCCTACCACAGGCGAATATTGTATGGCTATTAATATTATTACATTGCGTGTTCGGAAAACTCTTAAACGAGTTTTTAACTCGGATATACTATTGAATGTCCTGTATCATTATATTCCATGTGACATGCGTCGTATTTTTAATTCGGCTGCGGTTAATATTCCAAACTGCATTGTATTTTGAATGCTCTGTTTGTTAAGAATAGGTTAATATACAAATATTGTAACTTTCAGTTAAAACTGTATCATTACAATGCATGATTGGGAAATTTCTCGGCGGGTTTTGATTTCCACTATCGTGTGTATTTATAACTTTGCAGTAGTATATGAAAATTGATGTGCGAGTAGAAATTTATCTATACAAGGGTATGAGCGGTTATTTCATATACCTTATTTGCAAATGTCATATGACTTTATATTGGGATTTTTTTTGAAAATTTTGTAAGATCGTGATTCTAACTGTAATTTTCTGAAAATAACAAATTAACTCGAATTGGAAACGTGCAACTTAGGCTACAGATATCAAGCAACGAGAACGGCAAACGAATCTCGAGCAATGCTCGTAATCGTAATTCAAAATTGACTATCCGTTACGTCGGTAAGTCGTGATTAATTTTCTTTCGAAATTTTATCGCGAGGAATAAAACAACGCTTATCGTCTCACAACCACCAAACGAAGGACCCCAATTTCATGAAGCGATAATTCGGCGACATCTTAACCTCAAATTGTCCGACTCTCAAGAAAAGGACAACTCAAATCTATGTTGATAGATTGTGTGTTGACAAGTGTTCACTTGTCGTAACAAATGCCAGAACTAGAGTAATTTCAAATCTATTGATCTGCCTCAACGCGGTTCTTTTTGCGCCACCTCATACGTGACGTCACGCGTACAATTCGCAACAATCTATTGTAAAATCAATTTTGCCTATTGCGCAATTTGATGCGCACCAGACAGAACGTTTCGACGCAGAGCTTATTGATAGATCGTAAATTCGTCGTTTGCGTAAGTCCTCGGCGATTCTGTTCCAAAGGGACGTGAGGTGGTCTCTCGTCGCGAGTCGAGCTGTCCAATTTCGCAATGATTAGACTCCCTAGCTGCGGGGATATGCATTGGCTCCCCCTCCGTATCCTTGACATCCTTTCTTCGAAATCGTCACAGACTCCTTGCTTGATGCCTTCGAAACTCGGAAAACAAAAAGTTGGAAATAAATCTCATTCGGAGTCGCGTAATTTGTCCCCTCACAGAATTTCGGGTGCGCGACTCCCGTTCTACCGCTCGTTTTGTAATCTAACGTAATTGCTTTCGCGAAACCGTTACTTTTGTGTTCGCTCTAGGAACTCTTCAGCGAGCTGCTGATAACGTGCACTCAAAATGCCACGTTACATAGTATACATGCAGAATAATACGCCCGTTCCACTCGAAAGATTCGTTGACCGTTTGAACAGGATTTTCAAGATATTAACCGCTCACTTGGACAGCATCCCCACGAAATCTCTAAGTACTGTAAGGTAATTGACATCATGTATCTCCAGATATGAGATAGTCAGATAAATTTTTGCACATATCTTGATGTTGGTTTATTACGATATATTTTGAACAATGATTTTTTCACAAAAAATCGTTCTTATAAGAGAAGAATATATTATTTATTTTTTCGTTACTAAATGATTTATTGTTCATGTTTGAAGGAAGTTTGGTCAATTCTTAGTTGGCACGTGTTCTATTCTAATAAATATGAATTTCTTCACGTGTAAATGAAGTCGAAAAAAACGAAATTTGATTAATTAACATTTCGTAGACGTCATGTTTACATTTCACACTTTGAGATATAGATTTCAGAAATGTTCTATACGTAATGAATGTATTAATTGCTACGCAACTTCTTAGGATTTATTACTAAATTGAAACATAAGGTAACATTGAGACTTATTGTCAGACAACACTGTTCACATGTGGATAAAACTAGTTATTTAGACATATAGATAATTGAATTTGACTTACATTTATATTTTATAATTACAAGATAGCGATGCAAGACACGTGCGAGGATACGTAATACAAAAGTATTTGTCCATTCGTGAAGGATTCACGTCCATAAAAAATAATGCACGTAAGTGAACAACGGATTGTGCTTCGAAAATTATTTGAAGATTGACATCACAGTATGTAGCACCACCGTTCGGTGTTCACACATTAGCACCTGTCGCATCCAAATGCAATATAGCTGGCTAAGTATGGTTGATAATTTTCAATTGTTTTTTTGTACACATTAATTCCCCAGAAGCACCTTTGGTGAGAAAACCTTGCGCTAAGTACAAGTAAAGTGGAAACTACCAACAAAAACATATATGCAGTATATATGCTGTATATGCAATGTATACAGTACATATATGCTGCAATGCCGCTAATTTTTCATTGTACATGGTTTTGGATAAGAAATGACGTCCCACGTCGCAAAATAATTCCGTCAATATCTTCGCTATTTTCGAAATCGATATTTTTGAACGAAGAAGAGCGTCGCAAACTCCATGCGTGAAGTAGTTCGAAATAGTCAACAAGACATGTGAAAGAATCGGCGAATCTTGATATCAAGCGTTGACGAAGGAGATATGTTTTTAAGTAAATAAAAACCACTAAAAGGCCGTTTTTGCAACACCTGCATAGAAAGTTCATTTTTATGCACCATTTACAAGCACCGAAAGTAGTCTTTTATACACATGTGCGGGAAAAACTTTCGCGCATTGCTAGGGGTGTGAGAAAAAAACCTTTGCACATTGCCGGCGGTATAAGATAAACCTTCGCACATTGCTAGCGGTGTGCGAAAAACACGGTCGCGCTTTTATCCACAGTTGCGCATTTCGCAAACAGCTGCACTAGCGCCACCGACGGAATAGTTTGTCACTCTTTGTAAATGGTGCATAAAAATGGACTTTCCATTACATGTGTAGCAAAAAATAGAGTTCGATACACGTGCGAAAGTTGACAATGCCTATCTCGCGTGAATGCGTCACACTCGCCCTTCAATTCGTCTACGGGCTCATGCTGCGCCTTCACGCTTGTCCGGTCATTGCCACCTTCGCGCACTAGTATCGAAAAACACTATTTCCGTACAAGTAAGCTCATCAATGTGTTCTATTAGATCTACTGTCGTGAGATATAGATCTTGAAGTAGCGAAAGTAGTAAAAAGTAGGAGTGAGACGGGAAAGTCAAACAACATTTCTTGTAATGAGGTTTGTATAAACATATAAATTAAAAATTTTTTTTTACTTTTCCGTCGTACTCCTACTACTTCCGATACTTCTAGATCTACATGTCATGACAGTAGAAGTCATAAAACATGAAATTGAGGTTGCTAGTACGAAAAACGGGCTTATAGTGGTTTTTACTTACTTAAAAATAGATCTCTTCCTTCAATACTTGATATCAAGATTCGCCGATTTTTTAACATGTCCTGTTGACTATTTCGAACAACTTTACCCATGGATTTTGCGACATACTTCTTCATTCGAAAATATCAATTTCGGAAACAGCGAATATTTTGACGGAATTATCTTTGGGCACAGGACATCATTTCTTATCCAAAATCATGTACAAATAAAAATCAGCGGCTTTGTAGCATAGCGAGAGAATATCTTGAAAGTTTGCACTCGGTCACCGCCGACTCGACACTACTCAAGTTTTTCGTCTGTTTCTCGCAGGCTGACCATCCCATCTTTAATTTTCAACTGTCAAAGGTCGTCAAATAATTGCATCGACGACGACGATGATTATGTTTTCATTTCACGTATGGGGCATTCCTTGTCAATACATTATCGTCGTCGTTGTCGATGCAATCATTTTACGGCCTTTGACAGTTTAAAATTAAAGATGGGATGGCCAGCCTGCGAGAAACAGGCGAAAAACTTGAGTGGTGTTGAGTCGGCAGTGACCGAGTGCAAACTTTCAAGATATTCTCTCGGTATATGTATCGTAGGGCTAGAATTTCACTTGCGGGTCCCCTCAAATAAGTACTAGCAACAATACCCTTACTGCCAAGTACATAACTACTTCGCAAAAATAAGAAATCAGCACTGAAAATATAGAATTAAGGACGAAATGAAGAATTCGGGATTAGATTTATTTAGCGGACCTTCTGAGCGAATGAAGGATGAACCACGGTGCACGTTGATTGGTACGCCCTAGTTGATTAGATGCGCCTTTGGCAGATATAGAAGTTCGCTACCATCGAACCTCTAAGAAAATATATTTGATAAAGCGACTGTATCTCGCCATTTCCGCGAGTTTTTCACCTGGTTGGCCAAATACCTGTTTCGTTTGGCATATTCGATCCACACCAATGCTTTCTGTACCACAAGTTCGAAGAATACTATTTAATTTTCTAAAACCCAGCTCAAAAAATCACCGAAACATTTGCCTATGTGTTTCTCAGAAATATGTGCGAATGCTTGCATACATCGGTTGAACTAATGGGCTGTAAAACGGTAAATTGAATGCCGTGTTATAGAGGTAGTTTACGTGTAGTTGCACAAACATGATGTATAGGTAGAAATAGTCATGGTCTGGTGTATATAAGAAACAATACTGTTAAAACTTTCAAGTTATTTTTCTAAAAAGGCCCGTCAAGTATCACTAACTCCGAATTCTTCATTCCGTCCCTAATTCTGTATTTTCAGCGTTGATTTCGTATTCTTAGTAAGGATTTCGATTTCACTATTTTTTTTTGTCGAAAGGGTACTGCTGCTGCTACTTATTTCAATACACGTTGTCATTTTGTTGGTTTCTAAGTTGCAAAGTGAATTTTTGTTGGTAGTTTCCACTTTTACGTATTCGGTGCGAGGTTTTTGCACAGTAGATTTTGGGGGATTGCACTACTTTCAGTAGACATCGGTAAATTCGACATACGGCGAATTATTTTGCAACAAAATCATTGTTATTCTAAGATAATTTTATCGCAGCATCCAATTTGTTTGAGGGCGTGATATATCAATCTAAGTTTAACTGATCACGTAAGTGTAAACTGAGCTTCGCAAAACTACTAGCTGTATGTCCAACCTCATCGATAAGCTTCGAAAATTATCAAACTAATTTTAACTAGTGTAATAAGTATCACTAATTTGTATATTTTTACTTACATGACGAACATCATTTTTTTTTTTTTTAATTTTATTCATTACGAATTGCATTAGTGTTCAAAAATGTTCTCAGCGCTGTGATTAGATTTATGTTATTTTTATTGTATCAAAACAGTTCTTTCTATAAAATTTATGAATTTGTACTTTTTATATTGCTGACTTCGGACTTCCGTTTCCGTTTTGGATGTGGGTGGCAGGTATGCGAAAGAGTGTGAGTGAAAAGGCGAGAATTTAGCAGGATAGCAAAGGTGAGGAGAAAAGGAAATAGGGCAGAGAAGGAGCGGGGAAGACATAGACGGGAGGTCGGGTGAAGGGAATAGGGCGGCAGGAATAGAAGGGAAGGGCAGTTGAAAAAGAAAAAAGGGGGAGAGTTTTGAGGTTAGGCAGAAAGAGCCGGCGGACGGCAACGATCAGGATAAGATAAGAATAGGCGGTGACATCTAGGGAGTAAGAAGGGGGATAGAGTAGAGACAGGTAGGCGGCAGATAGATGAGGTAGGAAGCGGTGACGGAGAGAAAGAATATGAGTAACGCGGGTGGCCAAAAAGAAGGGGCGAACAGGGAAGAGGAGGAGAAAAAGAAAACTAGGCCGGGGGCAGTAGCAGCGTTAGGGAGGGATAGGAGGCATAGCCTGGGATCGACGACGACGGTACTAGACTTATGGAAGAGAAAGCGGGAGGAGGAAGGGGAAAAAGGGGAGGAGGATGTAGACGAGATACAGGAAAGAGAAAGAGTATTTGGGAAAAGCAGGAAAGTTCACCGGTCGCCGGAGGGTAAGACAGGTGAGGAAGGGAAGGCAGAGGGAGAGGGTATACAGGATATGCTAAGGTTGATTAGGGAAGAGCTAAAGATAGGTCTAGAGGAGGTCAAAGGGCAGGGAACGGGGATCAGGGAAGAAATGGAAAAAATTAAAGGCGAAATGACTAGAAGGGAAGAGCAGTGGGAAGTAGAGAGGGGGAGATGAAGGAAATGATAAGGGATCTAGGTAAAAGACTAGAAGAGGTAGAAGAGCGGAGAGGGGGGGACATAGAAAGGGTAAAGGAGAGGCTGATAGAATTAGAAAAGAAGAGTGCAGAAGGCGGGGGGGAGAGGCAGGGACAGGGGAATGCGGAAGTGGTGCAGGTAACAATAGATAGGTTAAAAGAGATGAAGTGGGCCATAGAGAGAAAAAAAAGGGTAGAAAGAAGGGAAAATATAGTAGTGAGAGGAGCGAGACTAGAGAAGGGAAGAAAAAAGGAAGGGTTGAAAAAGATTTTGCAGCTGATAGGGGTAGAGGTCAAGGTAAAGGATATGTGGGAGGTAGGCGCGAAAAAGGAGGGAGAAAAGGGGATATGGATAGCAAGACTAGGAAATAGGGAGCAAAAGAGGCAGGTAATGGGAAGAAATAGCCTCCTCAAAGGGAGGGAGGAGAGAATAGACGAGGATCTCACCTGGGCAGAGAGGAGAATGAAATGGAAGTTGAGGGAGATAGCAGCTATTGAGGAGAGAAGGGGAAACAGTGTAAGAATAGGGTATGCAAAGATCTGGATAGAAGGGAAAATGTGGAAGTGGGATGAGATAGGAGAGGTGCTTAGGGACGGTACAGGGAGAGCGAGGGAAGGGGGGCAAAGGGAGGGGAGGGGAAAAGTAGGGGAAAGCGATAGGAAAAGGTCAGCAAGCGAGGAAAGACAAGAGGGAAGTATAGAAGCACAGGGAAGGGTACGTAGGGAAAGGCAGTCGGGGGAATGGGTAGTGGGGGGGGGGACAGAGGCAGGTGGGGAGGGAGATAAAGAGGAGAGAGAGGGGAGTAGGCGAGACGGAAAGGGAGGGGTGGAAAGTAGCTTTTTGGAATGTGGCGGGGCTCGCGAGAAAGGATGAAGATTTCTGGAGGGGGCTAGGGGAGTGGGATGTAATATTTCTAATGGAGACATGGATAGAAAAGAAGGGGTGGGAAAGGATTAGAAATAAGTTGCCAGTAGGGTAAAAATGGGAAGTGCAGTATGCGGTTCGAAAAAATAGGAAGGGAAGAGCAATAGGCGGAATGCTGTCAGGGGTAAGAAGAGAGATAGTAAGTGGGGCGGGAGGGAGGGAAGAGGTAAAAGAGGGCATGATAACAAGGAAAATAAGTGTAGGGGGGGAAAAATGGGTAGTAGTAGGAATATACGTAAATGGGGATCTAAAAGAGAAGATAAGGGAATTGAAGGAACGGGCAGAAGAGATAGAGGGGGGTGCAGAAGTGCTAGTGGGGGGAGGGGTGATTTTAATGCCAGGACAGGGCAGGAGGGGGGAGGATGCTGGGGAGAAGGAGAGGAGGAGAGTAGGAGTAGGAAATCAAAGGACAGAAAAATAATCTCGGAAGGTAGGCAGCTGGTGCAATTTTTAGAAGAGACAGGATGGGCAATAATGAACGGGAACATAGAGGGGGATGAGGAGGGAGAATTTACGTATGTAGGAGGGGCGGGAGTGACGGTGATAGACTACGCTATAGGAGACATCGAGGTAAGGGATACGGTCAAAAGGATAGAGATTGGGGATAGGGTTGACTCGGATCATCACCCGGTAATAGTGTCGATGAGGGGGGCAGTGACTAGGACAAGGAAGGAAAAAACAGTAGGGGGAACTAGTAGAGGAGACTGGACAGAGGAGGGTAGGATGAGGTTTAGAACAGAAGTCAAATGGGAGGGGATAGGAGAAGCGGATGTAGGCAAAGAGATAGAGAAAAGAATAAGGGAGTTTAGACGAGCCTTAGATGTAGGAGGGAGGGGGAGGAAAGCGAAAAAGGGATAGTGGGATGAGGAATGTAGGCGAAAAAAAGCGGAAGTTAGGCAGAGTCTAGGGAAATGGAGAAAGGGAGAAGGGGAAGGGGACGCGTATAGAAAGGAAAGAAGGGAATGTAATAGGCTATGCGAGGAGAGAAAAAAGAAAAAAAATGAGGCATTCATAAAAGAAGCAGTGGAAGCAAGGACAGAAAGCAAGGTATGGGAGATAGTTAATAGGGAAAGAAAGAAGTGGAAGAGGGTGAATGAAGAAATAGGAGATCAGGAGTGGAGGGAGTATTTCATGGGATTATTAGGCGGGGTAGAAAGCAAGGTAACAGAAGGCGGGGAGACGGTAAATAGGAAGGGGGATGGGGAATGGGAGCTGCAGAGGGAAGAGATTAAAAAGGTGATAGGAAAGCTGAGGGATGGAAAGGCACCAGGGGGGCATGGAATTGTTAGCGAGGTATGGAGGTATGGGGGGGAAGAAATGGAGCAGTGGATATGGAAAACATGTAACAGACTTTGTGTGGGGGGGGGGGGGCTGGCCAGAGGATTGGAGGGAGGGATTGATAGCGCCGATAGTTAAGAAGGGGGAGGGGAAAAAGGTAGAAGAGTATAGAGGGGTGACGTTGATGCCCACTCTATATAAGGTGTATGCGATGGCATTAGCGGATAGGTTAGAAAGAGAGGTAAAGGAAAAGGGGTTGATGCCGCAAAACCAAACGGGTTTCAGAAAAGGCATGGGTACAATTGACAATATATATGTACTTAATTATTTAATCGATAGGCAGGTGGGAAAGGATAAGGGAAAGATGGTGGCGTTCTTTGTGGACTTGAAAGCGGCGTTCGATTCAGTGAACAGGAAGGTGCTGTGGGAGACTATGGAAAGGAGAGAGGTGAGGGAAGGGCTAAGGGTAAGGATAGAGGAAATTTACAAGGAAACAAAGAGTCGAGTGAGGAGCGGGGGAAAGGTAGGAGAGGCGTTCTGGACGGCGAGGGGGGTAAGGCAGGGATGTCCGCTCAGTCCGCATGTGTTCAACCTGCTGCTGGCGGACTTAGAAGAGGAAATGGGGATAGGGAGAAGGGATGGAGGGGTGGAGTTAGCCGGCGGCAGGGTATGCACGTTAGCTTATGCGGATGATATAGTGTTACTAGCGGAAAGTGAAGAGGAAATGGAGGTAATGATTAGGAAGTTAGAAAGGTATATGGATAGGAAAAGGGTGACGGTAAATGTAGGGAAATCAAAGATTATGAGATTTAGGAAAGGAGGCGGTAGAAGGAAAAACATAGATTGGAGATGGAAAGGGAAAAAGACAGAGGAGGTGAAAGAGTTCAGCTATCTAGGGTATAGAGTAAAGATCAATGGGGGACAGGAAGCACAGGTGAAAGAGAGAGTACGGAAGGCAGGGGTAGTAATGAGGCAGGTATGGGGAATAGGAAAAAGAAGGTTTGGGAGGGATTGGGAAAAAAGGATTTGGTTATTTGACAGGCTAGTATGGACGGTAATAGAGTATGCATCGGAGATATGGGGGTGGAGGGAGTGGAGGGCGGTCGAGGCGGTACAGGATAGATTTTTGAGATGGACATTAGGAGTGGATGGGAGAACACCGGGATATCTAGTAAGGGAGGAACTACAGAGGGAGAAGCTAAGGATTAGGGCAGGGAGAAGGGCATGGAATTTCGAAAGGAAGCTAGAGAGAGGGGAGGGTATCGAGTTAGCTAGGAGATGCTGGGAAGAGATAGGGGACAAGGCAGAAGCTGGATGGCAGGGATCGAGGTGGGAAAGAGAAAGGGAAAGTTTCTTTGCGGAAAGGGGAGCAGAGAGTAGAGAGGTAGTCGTGAGAAGGGAGAGGGGCGAGATGGAGTTTAGGGAAATAGAGGAGAGAGAAAGGGAAGAACAGAGAAAAGAGAGGTGGGAGAAAATAAGGGAATGGAGGTACAACAGGTGGTACAGGCTAGTGAAAGGAGAAGGGATACCAGGATATCTGGGAAAGGGATGGGGAGAAAGCAGGTGGATAAGGGTGGCAAGATTTAGATTAGGAAGCGAGATGAAGGAGGCAAGGTACTGGGAAGAAGAGGAAAAGAGAAGGTGTAGGGTGTGCGGGGGGGAGGAGGAAACATGGGAGCACGTATGGGAAAGGTGCGTGGGCTGGGATAGAAGGGAGGAAAGCTGGCAGGAGGTGGTGAGGGAGGTGTTAGGTGAGGAGGGGGTGGGAGAAGTCTGGATGAGAGAATTGGAAAGGATCAGGGATGTACAAGAGAATAAAAGAGTGAGAGATGAATGGGAAATGGAAGTCGATTAGGATAAGGACGAATTAGGGAATAGAATAAGGTAAAATAGGATAAGTAAAGATAAGGATAAAAAATAAGAAAAGGATAAGAGGGAAAGTAAGGGAATGGCAAGGCAACGGCACAGGGCACAGGCAATTAGAAATTAAGTAACGATAAGATAGGAAGTAAGAATAGGGTAAGAACAGGTTAATCGAGAATTAATTCTTCTTTTTCAATGATCGAATTCCCATTATTAAAATTACTTTCAATTTTTTAATTAAAAACTAGATGTAAGATTTTTTTTTTAATCCTAATTATATTAGCGCAATTAAAAATTTATGCTGTCAATCGTAATTCTCTGTTTGAAACTGAAGAATAGCCGGATACAGTTACGTTGTCTTACATAATTCAGGGTTCGTACGCACCGGGAAAACCTGGAAAACCGGAAAAAGTCAGGGAATTTCTTACAGCAGGGAAAAGTCAGGGAAAAGTCAGGGTGTTGCGTATAGCCTTGAGGAGTATGAGGAAACGTAGGTTTTCTTTCGAGGGGACTTGGTCTGTCGGGTGTTTCTCACAATCGGGAAAGAAAATGGCACGAGTACCGAACCGATGATTGAGGTTTCCTTGATTGCTTTCCTCTTTTTCCGCACAGAAAATAAATTAGTACAAAAAAAAAAACACGGAACGGAAGTACCCGAACAAATTAATCATAGATTAGAAAACCGTGAATTATAACGAGGACGTATTCCGAGGAAAGCCGCTAATAACCGGTTGGAAAAAAAATACCGAAGTGCGTGACAGCCTTGTTTGGTTTCCTCGTAAGGACTGTTCTAGTATGGCCGAGTCGTCAAGGAGCCGGTCATACTAGACTAAGAGGGGGAAACCGAAAAGGACAACCGCCGTAATGACAGTGTTGCTACCGAGCCAAATGTTTCGCTTTTTAAATTGAATATTACTCGAATTAATAGTTCCAACCCGTAACATTCCGCCCGCACTTTATCACGGCTGTGATAAAGTATCAGAGGAATCGATTGGTAAAATACTGAGCTTGGTGACCGGCTGCGTAAGCGTTGTTGTAGTCGTGCGAAGTTCGACGACTCTTACGAGGCCATTTGAACCCGGAAAGACTGGAGTGACTCGAGCCAGAGGCCATTGAGATGGCGGAAACCGTTCATCCGTTATCAGGACCAGCGATCCGACCTTAATCTCCGTAGATGGATGCCGCCACTTGGAGATGGCTTGGAAGTGTTGTATACATTCTCGAGACCATCTTTTCCAGAAGAGTTGAATCCTTGATTGGATAAGTTGACGCCTTGTCAACCGATTGATATTGTCCGAGCTACAGTCTGGCTCCGGAACCGTGATGAGCGACTCTTTGATCAGAAAATGACCAGGAGTGAGAGCCGCAAGGTCCTCTGGGTCGTCCGATATAGGGCAGAGAGGCCGAGAGTTTAAAATGGCTTCGATCTGGACCAGGAGGGTTGTAAATTCCTCATAGGTAAGGATCGAGTCCCCGATGATCCGTTTGAGGTGGTGCTTTACCGATTTGACTGCAGCTTCCCATTTTCCGCCGAAATTAGGAGCCGCCGCTGGGTTGAAGATCCATTTTGTACCGTGGGATGCGAGGGAAGCCGATAGATGGTTGTTCTCTGCTGAGGCTTGCTCGAAGAGTCTCTGAAGTTGTTTATCCGCTCCTACGAGTGTTGTACCTCTGTCGCTTTGAAGTGTCGCACAGATTCCGCGTCGACCCGTGAACCATTTATAAGCAGCGACGAAAGCCTCCGACGTATAATCCGTAACGAGTTCCAGATGTGCCGCCGAAGTAGAAAAGCACACAAAAACCGCGATGTACCCTTTGTGTGATTTCGCCGCTCTTCCTCGCCACGTTTTGATTGTGAACGGCCCGGCGTAGTCCACACCCGAATCGAGAAAAGGACGAGACGGTGTAATCCTTGAGGCCGGAAGCTGTGCTATTATTTCGCGCGCTCGTATTCCGCGTTGCCGTGCACACACTACGCATTTGTATATGCGAGCGCGTACCGACGGGCGTCCGCCGATTATCCAATATCTCTCACGTGTACACGCGAGAGTAAGTTGGGTTCCGCCGTGAAGAATCCGCTTGTGCGCGTCCTCGACGATGAGGTCTGTGAACCTTGATGTCCGGGGAAGTATTGCCGGTTGTTTTTCTTCGTCCGAGAGGTTCGAAAATTTTAATCTCCCCTCGATCCGCAGAATTCCTTGTTGATCCACGAAAGGCGTTAGTCGAAAAATTGGATCCGATGTTGGCACGTTGAGGCCGTCCTGAAGCGTCTTAACAACTCCCCCGTAGAATTGGTTTTGTATGGCCTTGATCCAGAATATTCGAGCTTCCTCGAGTTCTTGGGTATCGAGAACTGAGGTTTCGTAAATTTTCTCCCGACGTAGCCGCCTGATAGCGCGTTTTACCGTTGCTGTTACTTGGAGCAACTTTGAGAGTCTCGAGTATCGCTCGAGAAGATCCCAAACCGATGCCTTGATAGTGTGCGTTGAGAGGGCGGAGTGACGTGGAGGGTTTGTTTGAGCCTCCGGCGCCTCCTCCGCAGTGACGTCACCCGAGGATGTTGACCAAAACGATGGTTGCTCGACCAACCATGACGGGCCCGTCCACCAAAGGGGGTGATTTTCCAGGTCCGAGGGCGAGATACCCCTTGAGGCGCAATCCGCCGGATTTTCTTTCCCATCTACGTGACGCCACTGTCCTTGAGGGATGAGTTCTTGAATTTTTGCTACCCGATTCCGCACAAACTCCTTCCACCTCGAGGGATGGCTGGAGACCCATACGAGAGTAACCGATCAGTCCGTCCAGCAGTAGAGTTGTATCGTCTCTACTCCCAACATTCCTTGGGCGTAGACCATCAATTTAGAGAGCATCAGTGCAGCCGTGAGCTCTAGCCGCGCGATGACGGGTTTCTTGATCGGCGTGACCTTCGTCTTGGCGCAGAGCAGTGAAACCGTCGTAGGTTATCCTTGATGTTCCGTTCTGATGTATACTACGGCACTCATCGCGGCTACCGATGCGTCCGAGAACCCGTGCAAATGGAAAACCGTGTCCAAGGAAGTGATCTGTAACCAGCGAGGGATAATAATATTGTTTAACTATGCGAGTTCCGTGCGAAACTCGAGCCACCTTGACGTGACGTGACAACGTCCGATGGAAGTGGATCATCCCAGCCGACCTTGAGGAGCCACAGTTCCTGTATAAGGATCTTCGCTCGAATAATTACCGGAGAAATGAACCCGAGGGGATCGTAAACTTGAGATATCTCCGATAACACCGACCGTTTTGTAAAGGTAGGTGAGGCGAATACCTTAGCCTTGAAGCGAAGACTATCTGAGGCAGGATGCCAGCACATGCCGAGCACGCTTACAGCCTTATCGTCAAATTGAATCGTGGCGTCGGGGCTAGGCTGAAGACCCAACTCGTTGAGAATTTCCGGACAATTTGAGTTCCATTTTTGCAATGGAAAGCCGCCCGCGTTGCATATTCCGATAAGGTCGAGGATTACCGCCTTGATGTCGTCCCTTGTGTCTGAACCGCCGAAGATATCGTCGACATAACGAGCCTGAGTTAGGAATGGTACCGCGAGGGGGAACCGATGTCCTTAGTCCTCCGTCAGTTGGTGAAGAACCCGGAGAGAAAGCCATGGAGCGCACGTCATCCCGTACGTAACAGTAGTCAACCGAAATGTTACGAAGTTTTCGTCCTCGTCAAACCACAATATACGCTGGTAATCCCAGTCGTCCTGATGTACCTTGATCTGACGGAACATCTTTACGATATCCGTCCCGAAGATCCAGCGCGATCGCCGTAACCAAATCAAGACATCCGAAGCGTCAACCTGCAGTTTGTCGCCCGCATGAAGTATCTCGTTAATAGATATGCCTGAAGAGGTTCGGCACGATCCGTTGAATACAACTCGGAGTTTAGTTGTGACGCGATCTTCCTTGAGGACGCCAAGATGGGGGAGATATATCGCCACCGATGTTTCCGAGTGGCCAGAGACCGCTTCCATGTGGCCCAAAGATTCATGTTCCTTGATGAACTCCGTGTACAGCTGCCGATATGACGCGTCCGTCGACAACCGCTTTGCTACTCGTCGAAGGCAACGTAGAGCCGTCGGCTTACTCTCTCCGAGCAACGAGGTTGATTCCTTGAATGGTAACCGAACGATATAACGACCGGTGGACTCCCTTGAGTGAGTGTCCTTGAAATGCTGCTCGCATATCAAATCGTCCGGATATGTTTCCGCTCCTGCTGTCGATGGGATTTCTTCCTGAATCCAATACCGTTGTAATATCTGGCTGAGGTCTTCATCCTCCGAGCCGCCGCTTCGCACAGCTGAATGTGATGCTCGTACGTGACGAACTGTTGCGTCCACTGGGCCGGAGATAACCCAACCGAGTTTTGTTTGCTGTGCGATGAGACCGTGTGAATCCGACTTGACGATTTGAGGCTCGATGATTTCGCCGTAAGCGTCCGCTCCGATTAATGCGTCGATTGGTCCTTGATAAGGAAATTTTGAGTCCGAAAGGGGTAAATTGTTGAAAAGATCGCGTTTGATGGTTTCCGATGAAAATGATGGCAGGATGGTGGTGAGTCGCTTGAGAATGTAGGCGTAATTTGTAACCGAGTCGTCAGTTAACAACGACTGGATTCTCAGAGAAACTACTCCCCTTGTTGGACCCGTGTTGAATCCTCCGATGCCGATGATTGAAACAGCCGCTGCTTTCCGTTGTAAGCGAAGATCATTCACCACCCGCTCTGAGATGAACGAGAGTTCAGAACCGGGATCGATCAGTAGTCTGACCGCCTGTGAAAGTCCTTGATCGTCGTTGAAAGCTGTTGCACGAGCAGTCGTTAGTAAAACTGCTTGTGGGAAATCTTCCGAGTTGAGGGAGGATTGCGCAGCGTCCTTCTTGCTGAACGGTCGCTGCCCGTGGTTTGATGTCCTTGATGGTTGAGGAGGGGGAGGGGTTTTCGAGACCTTGAGACTTCCCTCCTTCACATCTGTTTTGGAAGAATATCCTTGTAAGTTCTTCCTGTACCCGAATAGAGTTAATCCGCCGACCGAGAGGAGACCGTCTATCCCCTGGTGGTCAGTCCTGCTTACCGGATGTCGAGGGTTGGTCCGATGTTGCCGCCGCCATCGTTGTGGTCGGAGCCGCCTTCGTCCGATCCCCTGGAGACCCTTGCTGAATGAGGGAATGATGTTTTCCCTCACATTTCTGGCACCGTTTTACCGAACGGCACGAGTTTGCTCCGTGGGGGCCGAGGCAGTTATAGCAGAGCCTACTTTTCTCCACCAAACTTCGTTTGTCAGCAGGGGTCATCGAGAGAAAACGAGCGCAAGTCGTGATATAGTGCTTGCCGTTACAGCATAAGCACGTATATTTATCCGATGACGGTTGCGCCTTGTCGTTGTCACCTTGGACCGTTCCCGAGGCCGTGTGCGTATAACTCGTTCGTTTCGTTGCGTTCGCGGGAGTCTTCGATGGAGCCGTCTCCCGTTCGCAGTTCTCAAGGGCCCGGGCCCGAGCCGCAATAAACTCGAGAAATTCCGTAAGTGAAGGAACCACGAGCCTTGATCCGAGTCGTACTTCCCACACTTCTCTTGTATTAGAGTCGAGAATCCGCGTGAGTACGTGGACGACGATACAATCCCAGTGCACAACTGGGAGTCCTAGCGCCTTGAGCGCATCGAGCACTTCCTTGGACGTTGATATGAGCGCAAGAAGTCCTTGAGCCAATTTCCGAGGCAGAGATGTGAGCCCGAGGAGTCTATTTAGATGAGAACTCGCCAGAAGTCTGCGATTCTCATACCGCTCGATCAATGTCCGCCAGGCTGGAGCGTAATTGTCCTCAGCCACCGATACGTTGGACAGAAGACTCGCAGCCTCATCCTTGAGCGCGCTCTTGAGACGGACAAGCTTCTCTACCTTGCTGATGTCCTCGCGGTTGCCAACAAATCTGAGGAAAAGATCAGAAAATGATTTCCATTCCGAATATTTACCGGAGAAAGTTGGAAGAGAAATTCGAGGAAGGGAGCCTTGAGACGTGAGGTTATCAGGTGCCGAGTTCCGGTTCACCCTGGCCTTCAATTCCGAAAGGAGTTTCTTCGTATTTGAGTAGGTGTCCGACGCCGAGTCGTAGGTGTCGTACACGACGTAAGGCGAAGAGAGAAATTCCGGCGTACAGTTCTCCGCGATCTTTTCGTGGGTAACACGAAAGGATTTCCACTGATCTTCGATAAGGCTGATGTTGAGAAAGTGAGTTTATCAAACTCGTATCTCCCGCGCCTGCGTGCGCTGTAAGGGAGGTGCAGTGTGTGTGGTTGACGAGAGGAGCGCTGGTGTGCACGGATGTGCGTAGAGCGTTTTAGTCTTCCGGCGAAGGAGAGCGAGTAACCACGTCGTTTGCTTATGTATCAATAAAGTTTATTATCGAGTTTCATCCAAACATTATCGTCAACTAATTAATACGGAAACCTTTTCCTTCTTATCCGAAATATCCCAACAGGTTATGGGCCCAGAACGTTTCGAGAGGAATTGTGTATTAATCAGTTATTTTTCGTCGAGTTGCTAGGCGAAAATGTCGGACGATTTTTCGGTGAGACGCGTCGAGAAGCTCGATGGCTCGAATTTCGTAACGTGAAAATTTGAGATGAAGGCAGTGTTTCGAGCGGCGAAAGTGCATAGTGTCGTGGACGGTTCGGACGTGCTGGCGGCGGAGGCCACAGCGGCGGTAAAGAGCGAACAAACGTCGTCGTCGAGCAAGTTGCATTTGCTAAACAAGTTTCACGCGTATCGAATGGAATCGGGTGACACGGTGGTGCAACATGTTGCGAAAATTAAAAATATGGCGTTGCAACTAAGGAATGTCGGTGCAGTAGTACCCGACGACACCGTGATGGCGAAAATTCTTTCAGGTTTGCCATCGAGTTACAACGGGTTTCAGACGGCGTGGGACAATATCGACAGTGCGAAACAGACGATTCAAAGCTTAACAGAGCGACTCGTGCGCGAGGAATCAAGGCACGTGACAAATGGTGACGCAGTCGAGGTATTGGCCGCGATCAAGAGCGGCGGTACAAAGAAAAAAACGCAGAGCTCGAAACCAAAGAAGGACCTGAAAAACATAAAGTGTTTTCAGTGTCACGAAAAAGGCCATTTGCAACGTGACTGCCCTCGGAAGACCAGTGGTGCGGGAAAAGCCAAAGATGGAGATGAAACAAAGAAGTTTGTGCTCGTGGCAAACGTGAAAAATGGTGGATTGACGACGTCGAATGGACGCGTCGGTATCTCGGACGAACAGGTGCGACGCTTACTCGAGGTCGATAAGGCAGAAACCTGGATTGGCGACAGCGGGGCTTCTCGTCATCTTACTTATCGGCGTGAGTGGTTCGTAAATCTCCGCACGGGTGTTGGCTCGGTCGTACTCGGTAACGGCTACGAGTGTAACATCGAGGGAGAGGGCGATATCAAACTCGAAGCTTTTGTCGATGATCGATGGAATTCTGTGCGGTTCGAGAAAGTGTTGTATGTTCCGGAGATGAAGAAAAATCTGTCGGCGTTGGGAGCCTGTGCCAAGAAAGGTTGTTTCATCGGGATCGACGAGGAAAGTGTAACAGTGACGTTAAAGGACGAAATAGTGGTGACTGGTGTGGGTCTCGGCAACTCGACTTATCAAATGCTTGTTCGCGTGGTGTTACCGACAGAGTCGATGCAAGTAAATGTATCGACGGCCGATCTGAAAAAGTGGCATGAGCGTTTAGGACATGTTGGTGCGCGTGCTCTCGAGGACATGGTGAGAAATGAACGTGTGACTGGCGTGAAGCTAAAGAACGTCGGAAAATTTTTCTGTGAGCCCTGTCAGATTGGAAAAGCACACCGAAAGCCGTTTAAAGAGAGTTCGAGGTCGCAAGAACTGAAGCCGGGTGAGTGCGTGCATACCGACGTGTGTGGACCGATTCAGGTGAATTCACAGGGTGGCGCTAGCTATTTCGTTACGTTCATCGCCGAAGCTTCGAATTTTTGTCATGTGGACTTTCTTCGTCACAAGGATGAAGTGCTCGAAAAATTCAAGGCTTACGATAAAATGGTCGAGAACAAGTTCGGTGCGAAGCTGAAGATCGTGAGGTCGGACAATGGCGGTAAATATAAGAACAAAAGGTTTTCCGCGTACCTGAAAGAACGAGGGATAGTTATGGAAAATTCAGCACCACACACGCCGGAACAAAACGGGAAGGCTGAGAGAGCAAATCGTACGATTTTTCAGAGTGCGAGGACGATGCTTCGGGCGACGAATTTTCGCAAGGCACTGTGGGCTGAAGCCGTGAGTACGGCGGTCTATATTCTCAACAGGACGACCCATTCGAGCAGAGAAAATATAAAAACAGCGTTCGAAGAGTGGACCGGAAGGAAGCCAGAGCTGGGACACGTACGAGTTTTCGGGTCGATTGCGTATGCGCATATCCCGAAACAATCTCGCAAGAAGCTCGACGACAAGGCGAAAAAGTTGGTACTGGTGGAATACCAGGACGAATCCTCGAACTATCGATTGTACGATCTGAAGAAGAAATCGATAGTTGTGTCTGGCGATGTCGTGTTTAACGAAACTTTTGCTGACGAGAGTACGAGCTTGGGCGAGTACGACGAAGAGTCGCTGAAATTCAGTAAAGAAAACGAGGCGTCTGATGGATCGGACGTGGAAGCTGAGTGCGACGAGCAGCGAGAGGGTCAACGCAACGAACAGCCGAACGAGGAAGCAGAGGCCGAGACTGATTCGACCGCCCAACAGGTATCTATACGACATTGATTTTGCAAAGTGCAAGGCACCCACAACATTCCGAGAGGCAGTAAACAGACCTGATGGAACAAAATGGTCGGAGGCCATTAATCAGGAGCTGCTCACTCACGATGAAAACCGAACTTGGACCGTGGTCGACAAGAAGTCGAACAATAAACTGATAGACTCAAAATGGGTGTTCAAGGTCGTTCAGGGGTCAGCAACGGCTGAGTGTCGATACAAGGCACATCTGTGCGCCCGAGGTTTTTTGCAGCGAGAGGGTGTAGATTACAATGAGACGTTCGCGCCCGTCATTTGTTATGACTCTCTTCGGGCATTTCTGGCAAAGACGACGCAAGAGGATTACGAGCTGGCACAGTTCGACATCTGCACGGCCTTTCTCTATGGCGAACTCGAAGAGGACATTTTTATGAAAATTCCCGAAGGCCTTATCGTCGAAGGAAGTGCGGAAGGGCGTGGCGAATATGTGTGCAAATTAAACAAGTCGCTCTACGGATTGAAACAGGTACCCAGGTGCTGGAACTTCAAATTTACTGAATTTTTAAAGAAATTCAGTTTCTCCCAGGGTAGTGCGGATCAGTGCATATTTAAGGGGTGCGTCGAGAATGAGAATGTCTTCCTGGCATTGTTTGTCGACGATGGCCTCGTGGCTGCGAAAACGAATCAAGTGCTCGGTGTCGTGCTAGGCCACTTAAAGAGTGCGTTTAAGATAACAATCGGTGACGCGTCGCGATTCGTAGGCTTGCAGATCGAACGAAATCGTGTCAAGAAATGGATGTTCGTGCACCAGTCCGAGTATGCTGACAAAATGTTAGAAAAGTTTGGTATGCTGAATGCGAAAAGTGTGTGTATGCCTGCTGATCCTAATGTCACGTTGTATCCGGTAGAGCATGAAAACGAGTGTGAGGATGTGCCGTATCGAGAAGCGGTCGGGTCGCTAATGTTTTTAGCGGTTGTATCTCGTCCCGATATCGTGTTTGCGGTTAATCTAGTCTCGAAGTATCTGAATAAACATAGTCGCGCGCACTGGATAGCTGCAAAGAGAATCTTCGCTTATCTAGTCGGTACACGGGGACGAGGTATACTTTACAAGAGTGGCGGAAATGAATCAGAGCTAATCGGGTATTGTGATGCTGGTTTTGCGGGCGACATAGAAACGCGTCGATCGACGACCGGGTACGCGTTTATATTCGCAAACGGGTTAGTTTCGTGGTTGAGCCAGCGGCAGAAAATTGTAACGCTTAGCACCACGGAGTCGGAGGACGTGGCTGCGACAGCTGCTGCACGTGAGGCTGTTTGGCTAAGGAAATTATTCGAGGAGCTCGGTGTGCAAAATAGTAAACCGACGGTAATCTGGATCGACAATCAAAGCGCGATTAAGCTTGCGAAAAATCCAGCGTACCATAAGCGCACAAAACACATAGACATTAAGTTTCATTATGTACGTGAGAAAGTAGCTAGTCGAGACATCGAAGTGAAATATGTTCCTACTGAGGGCCAAAGAGCCGATATATTTACTAAAGCGTTGCCGAGAAAGCATGTTGGATATGTTTGATGCGCGTTACTGTGTGTGTGTGAGCGTGAGGAAGCAACTCGCCTCATTGCCGCGTAAATCAACAATGCTCAATAATCCTCGCCAAGGACCGGAGTAGGGGCAAAAAATGTAACGAGCGAATTGCGTGTATGTGTGAGAGAGAGCGGTCGAGATAGACAAGTTCGCAAACGGCAAAATCAGTCTGTAGAAAAGTAATCGCTGATAAACCCACCTGTCTCCGTGTATCTATAATAAAGACTTTCATAATTGTTCTGCAAATTCTGATTTCATATAAATTTACCCTAATTCTCTCTCAGATCTAACCTGCATCCTTAACAGGTTATGGGCCCAGTCATCGTTGGCTGTGTAATTTTAGACAGATTAGGAAAATTTATATAGAGCACACGCGGTCGGCGTGCGAGCAGCCATACTGTGTCTAACGTATTTTTCGCGAGTGAGTGAAAGTGAATCGAAAATCCAGAATGTCCGAAGCGATCTCGACTCGGAATGTCACGAAATTCAACGGGCAAGATTTTCAGAGTTGGAAATTCCAAATGCGTGCATTATTTTTGGCGCATAAGATATATGGAGTGGTGGACGGGTCGAAAACGATGCCACCCGGGAACGATCAAGACGCGCAGCGAGAAACGTGGATGGCGGACGACGCGCGTGCGATGTTTTTGATTTCTTTGGCTATGGAGTCAGAGCAGCTTCGGGCGTTAGGGGCCGTACTTAAATTACGTAACGGAATTTGAAGAACTTTTCAACCCCTACCCCCCCTGTGTATCAGATCATAACAAAATGTCAACCCCCCCTCCCCCCGTCCCAAATTGTACGTAATTTTTCGGAATCAAATAACGAAATAGCATAAAATTTTATTAAAATCATTTGTATTTTTCATTATTCTTTTATTTATTAATCATTAATTAATTAATAATTATTAATTATTAATTATTAATTATTAATTGATTATTAATTATTCAATTATATTATTAATTTAAGATGAAAAACTTAAAATATTCTTTTCTTATATTATAAGAAAGTTTAAAACTATTGTATTATATTATTTCTACTTAAAATATATTTTATTAAAATTTCGCATAAAAAATAAATCTTTCTATAAAATTTTTTTAGAAAACCTTAACGTAATATTTGGTAAGAAACTGGTAAGTCTACTATCACTCATGATATTATTCGCAATTTGACTTTAGCAGTTAGTTTTAACTACGTAATGTCATCGGTCCATGGAGTGTTAAGCCAGTCTTCAACGTTTTTAACTATTGGTATACAATCCTTACTGTCTAGTACTGAGTCATTTTCGAGTAGGATACAATCGTTATCAACACTTTCTATGTCAATCCATTCTGTTTCTTCAGTGAATGGTGATTCCAATTGACAAAGTAGTTCTCTGCCTCTACGAGCAATGACGCGTTGTGGTCTAATTCTCGAAGTTTCAAGCGGCGCTCCACGGGGATGGACATTTTTTCTATGTTTTAGAGCACGTTTTTTTGATGAAGTATAAAATCCACAAAACTGACATATTCTACTTGCAAGATCAGCCTGAATAGAAGGGCAGTAAAAATCATAGGGCAGAATTGAAAATTGTGATGATTCTGGCTTCATATTCAATGACAAACGTAAGAGAAGAGGAGCAAACTTAAACTCAGTTTTATCATTAGGTGGTGGTATCGTCAGACCTGAATCAGTCATTTTCAAGGGATATGGGGGTGGCAAATGTCCGTCAGGAAGTAATGACTTCAAATTACTCCTAAACTCTGTGCAGCATTCAGATCTTCCACACTTTACAATCTGTAAACAATACTGACTTTCAAAAACATGTCTACAATACCAGTTTGAGTTAGGAAGATCAACAGAAAATACTGAAGCAGTTGATAGAGAAGATATATATTCTGCATGCACTGAGTATCCGTCGATTTCCATGCGGTTCCATACATCACAGAGAACATTTCCTGCGTGCTCAAAATTTTTTATTTCTAATTCGTTATCAACAGTCTTTCCTTGATCATTTAAATGTGACCCAAAATGATCGTAAGGTAAAATAAGACCGGAAAGTTCCCTGCTCAACGGTGCAATTTTTCTTTCAACTCGATTGAATGCGCTTCTACCTGGCGCGTTTGTGAAAATAAAGAGAGCATCCAGATCATGATCCTTAAAATGCTTAATTCCTTGAGCAATGACTTTCTCATACCTAGGGTTTTCATCTGGCCCACCATCTACTGACAACATCCAAATCGGTTTGGGAATTCCATTTATACTATTCTTCATAATTATCTGAAAACTATCGAGATCGAGCAGCCGTTAAAGATCATTAGCATGAGTAGCTGCAGTCGAAGAACTGTGTTTACCACTCCTAATAGCAATATAAGTAGGACCTGAATACGATACATCTTTTGTTTCTCCTTGGCCGTCTGGTTTGATAACAATGCCAGCATAAACTGACGGAATCAGTTTATGTCCACCAGCAATCACCCAGTCATGGTCAGGAGGACTTACTCTGTATTGTAAATGCATTAGAAGTGGAGCTTGAGCTTTAGCTGCTGTTTTTCCTATTGGTACCCGCGCTTTATCGTCTTGTGAGATGAATGCAACTTGATTAGGTCCAAGGATTGAAGCTAAACATTCTAAACTTCTTATCGTAGCCATACAGAAATTTTGATCAACATGGCTCTTGTGTAAATCAGCTTGAGGCCGTAAAAGCTCTACAGGAACAGTCGCCACATGACGTTTCCCTTCGAGAGAACGGGAGCCTCGTGGTAGTAAACGGAGATAAGTGGCAGTTCGAGACAAATTAAAACCAGCTTCCGAAAGTTGCTCTTGTAGTTGGTCAAGAGTTTTACAAGCTCTAATTGTCTCAGAACGACGTCGAACATCTGCAGATGCGTTATGAGACGCAATTTCCACAATTGACTTAAAAATTTCAGGTTGATCAATTTCTATTCTTGGGCGTCCTGGCTGTTCTCTAATTTTCAAAATTTGTGCGTTATTTTTATTTTCTTCACAAATTAATTTTAACTGAGAATTACGTTCATTTCTAAATATTTTTTGTCTTTCTGCATTCTGTTGTAGACTCTTTAACTTCGATTTTTGCGTCTCTAAATCCAATTTTAATTTTTTAATAATTCTACGATTATCTTCATCGCCAAAACCTGCATCACGCTTCCCTATTGCAAAATTAAGTTGACTCTCACATTCTTGAATTTTTGATCGTAACGTATCTTGAGCTGGGGTAGAAATTTTCCGTTTCTTTGTACCTGTCATTTAAAAATAATTTGTTGGTGATTAACAATTATAATCTTTCGCGAGAAATATTTATAGGGCAGAAAACTAGATAATATATTCTTATAGAATATAACGAGATATCAAAAGTATACATAATAAAATAATTTTACCAGCCGTAATGGAAAGAGCTTCATCATTATCATTAGAAGAAACTTGAGAACTATTAGCAGATGAAGTAACATTGAGATTCGAAACAGAAGGTAGAGAGGCACAAGCTACAGCTGTTGTTGAACAGAAAAAGCTTGAGGCAGGCTTCTACAGTGTAAAAAAATTATTTAATTACAATTTTTACAGTGAAAAATAAAAAATTCATTGCAAAATTTGACTGAACATAAAAAAACTACAATCATAAATTATGTTTAAAATAATCAAGTGAAAAACAAACCTTCAAAAATAATAAGATATTTTCTGATTGTTTTTGCATCAACAAAGAGGTGTACTCTTTAATCTTTGCTTCTGCTTTTTCAGCAATTTCGAGTTTTGTTTTGCAAGACTCTTTTAACTCTTTCCCAATTTGATTCAGGTTAATTTGAGCTTGCTGTGCAGATATCTCCCGATGGCTTTTTTTGTATGCATCAAATAATCTTTGATATACTTTATTGAGATCATAATCCATTATGCAAACAAAATTATTACTTTCGTATAAGTTAAATCAATATGTATTGAATGTTTATAGATCACCAAGTATCATAGGTTATAAACTTATAAATCTACTTCTTTACCGACCTTATAAATTTATACTGTAAGTTGAGTGATCTAATGCCAAGAGCTACCGCAGCGCGCTAGTTTCAAAATGTTAAAGGTTTGGCTATAACAGAATCTGGCGCGGGAATTCAGTTTGAATTTTTTTATTAATTATCAAAAAATTTTACATTCAATTCAAAAAATTACGTACAAGCATCAAAAGACCCCCTCCCCCGTATCGTAACAAAGTGTAACAATCGAGTCTGACCCCTTCCCTCCCTTACGTTTGTTACGTAATTTAAGTATGGCCCCTTACTCGTGTGCACGACGTCAAAGCAAATGTGGGACAGTCTATCAAGGCTGCATGAGCAAAAATCGGCATCAAGCAAATTAAAGCTTATGTCGAAACTTTGCGAGTATCAAATGTCTCCGGGAGACTCGATGATGCAACACGTGGCGAAAATGCGAAATATGGCGGCTCAGCTGACCGATATTGGAGAAAGAGTGTCCGAAACAACGGTAATAGCGAAAGTGTTAAATAGCTTAACGTCGAAATACGCGGCATTTCGAACCGCGTGGGACACTATGCCAGCTGAGATGCAGACACTCGCAAATCTCGAGGACAGATTAATCCGAGAAGAGGAACAAATGTCGATGGACGATGAAATCCCGGGAGCGTTCTCAGCGACGAAGAAACCTGTAGCGAAAGAAAAGGAAAAACCCAGTCCAAGTGATAAAGAGAAAAAATCTTTCAGACACAGACCGATAGTGCGATGTTATAACTGTAACGGAAAAGGACATTTCTCGCGGCAGTGTAGAAACAAGAAAAAAGATGGTGAAAAACGTGAAGTAACTGAATCACGTGATTGTGCGTTCATCGTAGAAAAATCGGGCGCGCAACGGCCTACGAAAAGCGGGAACGAGAGAATCGACGAATCACTCGTCAAGGTAGCAAATACTACATTAAAAGCAGAAAAGCACGAAGTTTGGCTTACCGATAACGGTGCCTCAAGGCACATCACGTATCGCAGGGAATGGTTCGCCGAGTATCGTGAGCTAGCGAATGGTGGGACAGTTTCGCTCGGTGACAATAAAGAGTGTCGCGTAGCTGGTGAAGGAACAATCAAAATAGAAAAATATGTCGATGGTGCGTGGTATCCCTCGCGGATTGAAAAAGGTCTCCATATTCCAAGCATGAAGAAAAATTTGTTCTCCGTTGGTGTGTGCACTTCTCGAGGACAGGATGTTGTGTTCTCGGGTGAAAAAGTGGCAATAATAAATGACGGACAAATTGTGGCTCAGGGAATTAAACAGGAAAATCAAATTTTCCGCATGTTGTTCCGAGTAAAAGTTGAACGCGAGTTAAACGAAGTGAACGTCGCCAAAACAAGCCTCCAAGTGTGGCATGAGAGACTTGGGCATGTTAACGGCCGCGCAATGAGAGAGCTAACAAAAAAGGGACTAATCGAGGGAGTCGCGTTACCAAAAACTGGTGATATTTTTTGTGAAGAGTGTCAAGTCGGCAAGTCACATCGAAAAACGTTTCGAAGTGAACGATCGCGCGCGGAAACGAATCCCGGCGAAGTAATCCACACGGACGTGTGTGGTCCGATAAACGTCGATTCGTTGGGAGGTGCGCGGTTTCTCCTAACATTCAAAGACGACGCGACAAGTTTTCGGTACGTCTATTTTCTAAAACATAAAAGTGATGTGTTTGAAAAATTCCGGGTGTTCGATAAAATAATTGAAAATAAATTCGGAAAAATGATGCGAATTTTGAGATCGGACAACGGAAAAGAGTTTCGAAATAAGAAAATGGACGAGTATTAGAGTCACGTGGTATTGAGCGCGAGTGTACGGCGCCACACACGCCGGAACAAAACGGTAAGGCAGAGCGCGACAATCGCACCATTATGGAAAGTGCGAGAACGATGCTAAACGCGAGTGCGCTTCCAAAGTGTTTGTGGGCGGAAGCATGTAATACGGCCGTCTACCTCATGAATCGAGCGGGATCTTCGAGCGCGAAGAACGGAGCGACGCCGTACGAACGGTGGATGGGGGTAAAGCCGAACCTAGAGCATCTACGTATCCTTGGCTCCGAAGCATATGTGAATATTCCAAAGCAACAGACAACGAAGCTCGACGCCAGGGCAAAACGAATGATCCTGGTAGGCTACGAAGGAAACTCTTCGAATTATCGTGTATACGATCCGGAATCGAAAAAAGTGAAAGTCTCAAGGGACGTCGTGTTTCGAGAGAGAGTCGGCAAGACAACGAGTCTGGTGAACTTCGACTCGTACGACTAAATAATTCTTCCGAAATTGGAGAAGAATGCGGATGGCAGACAGGTTGAACTCGAGGTACGAAACGCAGAAGAAGAAGACGACGACGACGCTTTTCTGCCAGCAAACGAAGGGGTGGAAATCGAGGAACCAGAGGAAGCGGAACGTGCTTGTCAACTGGGAGTCGTCAGAAATCTGAGAGATCGAGGATCACTGAAGCGACCAGCGCGCTACGAAACAAACATGGTCGAATACGACGCACCAGCAACATTTGAAGAGGCGATGAGGAGCAACGAGGCTCCAAAATGGATTGAGGCTATCGAGAAGGAACTCGAAGCACACGAAGTAAACAAAACCTGGTCGTTAGTTACGAGAACGTCGTCGATGAAGGTCATAGATTCCCGGTGGGTATTTCGAGTGATAAAGGACAGCGAAGGAAACGACTATCGTTTCAAAACTCGGTTGTGCGACGGAGGCTTTATGCAGAGAAAAGGCGTTGATTTCACTGAAACGTTTGCTCCTGTTGTCCAGTACGATTCACTAAGGGTTCTACTGGCTATGGTCGCAGAGATGGATCTCGAATTGGCTCAATTCGACGTCCAGACAGCCTTCCTGTATGGTAAACTGGAAGAAGATATTTTTATGGAAATTCCCGAAGGCCTTAGTGTGAAAAACAGTGCGGTAAATAACGTAGTGTGCAAACTCGAGAAGTCCTTGTACGGACTTAAGCAGTCTCCGCGATGCTGGAACCGAGAGTTCAGCAATTTCTTAATGAAGTTCGATTTTCGTGAAACTAATGCAGATAAATGCATTTTCGTGGAAAAAGTTGAGGAATCGATCGTGTATTTAGCGCTATTCGTGGATGACGGTTTAATCGCGGCTGAGTCAAGTAAGGCGCTCGGAAACGTGCTAGAGTATCTGGGAAAAACGTTCAAAATCACGATAGGCGATACAAGTTTGTTCGTTGCCATGCAAGTGTTACGTGGGGGTGAGGGTGTACTGAGCGGTGGTAGTTATTGATTAATTGAATAATCTAGCTCCCACGTAACGACAATGAATAATAATTAAAACTAAGAGAAAGACTTACCTTTCGATAAGCCGGTAATTTGTAGGATCGTGTTGCTATAGACCTGTACAGGTCTGTGAGGTTTGTTTAAATTGCTGAGGCAATTACAATAATAAAAATAGGAAGAAGGTCGTTCAAAATAAATGATTAATATAATTTGACTGGTAAAAGATAAAGTATATTCTATTTCCATTTGGTTATCGAAATGGCTGGTAACAATCAATGGTAATGATGATATATGAGCCGAAAATAACAATTTATAAAGTCTTCAAGTTTATAAAAATCATGTGTTATACTATTCTAGAGGATATTATTATTTGGTACCAGGAACATCTACTCTGAACGATGGTTATAACTAGCTGGTCGTGATTATTGTATTGTATCTCTCTTTTTAGATTATCTTAAATCGATTATATATATATTATTGTTAAGTCTTATTCGTTGATTCTTGGAAACAATAAGTACAATTTAATTGGGGGTAGTGAAGCTAGCCACCAATTCTAGACTTGGTTGTTGTGAATTTACTGAAGTAGTTTTTGATTATCAAGGTGAAACAAGAATTCGTCTAATTTCGAAGATTAACACTCGGATTGACTTAGCTTTTTGGTGAATCGGTCGACGAGATTGAGAGCCGTCGGATCGTGTCGGTCTGCGTCGGTAGAATGCTGGACCAGGGGCCTCACCTCAAATTTGGAAGAGTTGATCAATCGAATGATGTTGAACGTTGGTCACTTAGTCTTCTTAGATTTAGAATGATATCTTGTTATCGAAAGTTTGAAAGTGTCTGTTTTCTGATTTTGATGATAAGTTAAAATTGATTGGAACGATTATTTATTAAAAATGATAGCGTAATTATTATTATTATTACTTAGAATTACCTGATTCGTTTGAATCAGGGCCGAACTCAATTTAATGAAGGAAAATGGAATATCATAAAAATGTCTATTCGCGAAATGATGAGATTTAGTAAAGAACAGCAAAGATGGAAATGTAGAAGATAGTGAGTCTTTTGCAATTAACAGAATAACTGAATGCTCGAATTTGACGAATTAGCGCGAGACTTTAGGCCGGTCACAATTAAGATTTTCCAAACGCTACTATTGCTCGAGAGGGCTAATCCGGGTTCACGTCCACGCACTTCGCGACTTGACAGACGAAAGACGCGGCTTCTTGGACACGAGGGTCCAAGGAGCTGCAGTTGTAATAAGTTACAACGGTAATTAGCCAATGGGGAGCGAGGCGACCTCCTGGCGCCCAAATCCACATGGTCAGCGTCACTTCACGCTCTCCAACGGTGTTCCGACGATTCTCAATCTCGTCGGTGACACATTAAAAATATGAACAAAAGATATTTGCATGCAATGTTCACACATTCATTCATACATTCCAATGAGTGATCTATTTTAATTTGATGGTTCTGAAGGTAGTGGTTTATCCTAGTTATTGATTATAATTTTAATTTAAAAAGAGGGATATTTCCAGGCTGAGCGCTACTGATACTAGCTCAGCAGTTTCTCATCTCAGTTCTTGGTACCAGCTAAATAAACGAAAGTTGAACCTTATACTAGGGATCGTTGTTGGTCTCTACGTGACTTTTGCCAGGAGGGGTGGAACTCGCTGTTATTAGAATATGAGATTTGATGAAATGATATATGTGCATTGAAGTAATCAAAGAAATGAAATGAAATGGAATTTTAAAAAGGTACGCCAAGGCAGTACGTCGGGGCGTAACACAAGTCGAGAGAAATCGCGACGAGAGAGTGGTGTTTGTACACCAAAGCACGTACGCGAAACGAATAATCGAAAAATTCGGGATGAGCGAAGTAAAATCGCTGAGTGTGCCGTCGGATCCGAACGTAATCTTGCGTCCCGCGATCGAGGAAGAAAAATAAAAAATAAAAGTGCCATACCGGGAAGCCGTCGGATCATTAATGTTCCTCGCTATTGTATCGCGTCCCGATATTGCTTACGCGGTAAATTCAATGAGCAAATTTTTGAACAATAACGATAGCGAGCACTGGCGAGCGGTCAAAAGAATATTAGCGTGTGTATCAGGCACGGTAAATTATGGTATTGAGTTCCGTGGCGGTGGAAGCGTGCAAAGTCTCGTCGGCTATTCCGATGCCGATTATGCTGGAGACGTGGAAACGCGGAGATCGACGACCGGATATTTATTTCAGCTCGCGGGTGGTCCCGTGACATGGTCGAGTCAGCGCCAAAGATTAGTAACACTTAGTACCACGGAAACCGAGTACGTTGCAGCTTCAGCTGCGTCACGTGAAGCAATTTGGTTAAGGAAACTTTTGTTAGATATCGAATGTCCGTGTGCAAGTGAGACAGTAATATTTATTGACAATCAAAGCGCAATAAAGTTAGTAAGGAATCCAGAATTCCACAAACGCACTGAGCACATCGAGATTCGGTATCATTATATTCGTGAAAAAGTTGAGTCAAAAGAATTGAAAGTGGAATATGTGAGAACGGAACAGCAAAAGGCAGACATTTTTACAACGGGTCTGCCAAAGGAACGGTTCTGTAAGTTACGAGAAAGTATGGGTATGAGTGCCAAGAAAACGCGTACAAACGGTGGAAGTGTTGGATATGTTTGATGCGCGTTACTGTGTGTATGTGAGCATGAGGAAGCAACTCGCCTCATTGTCGCGTAAATCAACAATGCTCGATAATCCTCGCCAAGAACCGGAGTAGGGGCAAAAAATGTAACGAGCGAGTTGCGTGTATGTGTGAGAGAGAGCGGTTGAGATAGACAAGTTCGCAAACGGCAAAATCAGTCTGTAGAAAAGTAATCGCTGATAAACCCACCTGTCTCCGTGTATCTATAATAAAGACTTTCATAATTGTTCTGCAAATTCTGATTTCATATAAATTTACCCTAATTCTCTCTCAGATCTAACCCGCATCCTTAACAAAGCAATTTCAGTTGTTGTCTAGTCTGTTAGCAATAACGAGTTCTCAAACGGTGAGTGTGTTGAGAAAGTGAGTTTATCAAACCCGTATCTCCCGCGCCTGCGTGCGCTGTAAGGGAGGTGCAGTGTGTGTGATTGACGAGAGAAGCGCCGGTGTGCACGGATGTGCGTAGAGCGTTTTAGTCTTCCGGCGAAGGAGAGCGAGTAACCACGTCGTTTGCTTATGTATCAATAAAGTTTATTATCGAGTTTCATCCAAACATTATCGTCAACTAATTAATACGGAAACCTTTTCCTTCTCATCCGAAATATCCCAACAGCTGAGGCTCGACTCAACGTTGCTGAGTGTAATCGAGTCGATTGGTTGCTCGGAATATGCTTTCGCGTCGTTGAGCACACGTTCCATCGCTTGCATCCGTCCGTTTTGCGTGATGACCCGAAACTGCAACACACTCGATATCGACCGAGGATCTTCCTTCGGGGAAGCCGACCGTGGAGGGGAGCCCGAGCGCTCTACCGTTTTCTTAACCGAAGGAACCTTGAGTTTGTCCTTGTCCGTGGTCGGCGGGACTGTTTTTTCCGTCCCCTCCGGAGGGGCAGTCGGGCATTCGCTCAGTGTTATGGCCGGAGTAAGGGCCGCGGGATCGTCCTCACAGTCCGCCCACGAGGACTCTCCGCCCGCCTTGGGTCTCGTACCGTCCGCCATTTTCCGGATAAATTAAACCGAATTTTAACCGAAATTAAACCGAACCAAGGATCGGAATGAGAGACCGAACTCTACACGTCCGATTGTACGAAAAACCGATAGTCAGTGCACTCGCGAGAGGATTATCCGTTCAAACGCGAGGAAAACCGCGTTTCTTCGAAAAATTCGAAATTCGAAGCTCGAGGAATGTCCGATCCCTTGCCGAGAGAGAAAGGTAACCCGTGGTACAGTAAACTCACTCAAAACCGATCGCGAAATTCATCTGTCACAACAACGTTTGTTTTGATCGTTCGCGGCACTCACTGACTCGAAGGTAAGAAGGTTTGAACCCGTTCCGATGATAACTGCCCTTGCGGCGTACCGACCGACTTCCTGGATACCGACCGATGGAGAGACTGACCGCGTTATCGACCGTGATCCTCAAGAGTGAGAGAGACAGAGTCCGATTCACTCGAGGAATGCTGAGAGCATGTGTGCCGGCGAGTTTGTATAGCTCGTTCAGCGTGCGCGCACTCTTCGTAAACACGGTTGACCTTCTCAAGTGTCGTCTTCGAGCGACACAAAGACCGAGAGTCTAAACCCGATAAATAATGTTCAATGTTCGAGGACGCATCTTTTTCTGTCGATTCTCACTGTCCGTGATATTACCCGAAAGGAGCCCGAATTCTCGTCACGAGGCACACCACAATTCTCCAAGTTTTCTCACGTTTTCTCACACAAAGAACCGATGATTGAGGTTTCCTTGATTGCTTTCCTTTTTTTCCGCGCAGAAAATAAATTATCACAAAAAAAAACACAGAACGGAAGTACCCGAACAAATTTATCATAGATTAGGAAACCGTGAATTATAACGAGGATGTATCCCGAGGAAAGCCGCTAATAACCGGTTGGAAAAAAAATACCGAAGTGCGTGACAGCCTTGTTTGGTTTCCTCGTAAGGACTGTTCTAGTATGGCCGAGTCGTCAAGGAGCCGGTCATACTAGACTAAGAGGGGGAAACCGAAAAGGAAAACCGCCGTAATGACAGTGTTGCTACCGAGCCAAATGTTTCGCTGTTTGAATTGAATATTACTTGAATTAATAGTTCCAATCCGTAACACAGGGAATTTCGAAAATAACACTGGAATTTTATGTCTGTCAAAGAAATAAACTCTTTTTCTGTACAAGGTACTATTGATCTTAAGGGGAAAAAATTTCCCTTAAAATTCCGTTTCGTCGCACCACTTCATATATTTTATGTGTTTGGCGCGTAAAGTCACAACGCTATGAAAACTTCGGGCAGCGTCGGCCTCGCTCGGATCAGCGCCACTCGTTAACGCCTCATGCCAGTAGAAACTCGTCACCGAAATACGTCACGGTCTAGCTTGCCTGTGTGCGTAGCGTTTGTGAAACTCATACATATTTAAATCGTGAAAATAGTATTTGCCACCAACGCGTCAACGTATAAGGAGATTGGCGAATCAAAAAGAAAAACGAAAATTAATATAAGGTAAGTAGATCATCATTATGTCGCGATAGGTTATACAATATACGTAAAGTGCATGTATTTTGTTCAACATGTCAAGTATGATCACCATTGTTTACCCGCGCTTTTCGATGACTTATCTCTCGGAAGTGAAAAACTTATAATTGACGTAATAGCACGCAGATTAATCCTTACACATTTAATATAGAAACTATAAAGTCAGTCGGAGGGTTTTAAAGAAAACTATGCATTGAAAAAATTGCTAACTTACAAAGCCTCGTCTACGCTTAAAATTTTAAAGTACGAATTCCTGTGAAGTGCAGTCGATGTGATTATATAATGTTATTTTTGGAAATTGATTGTCATATCACTTGTGATCATTGTATGACCAAATAACTGCACTAAAATATGTTATGAGATTACATTGTATGAGTTCTGCATTGGAATGACTAATGAGGAATAAACTTTGTATGTCATAGGTACTCTAAAATAACATTTCAATGGAGGTCAATACAGTGCGGTCTTGATCGAAATGATGAAATTTTACGTATGCTATCCTTTTTTTTTCTCAGATCAATGCCTTTTCCTAAATCAAGGAGATCCACGTTCAATATTCAATGGCTTAACGAAGATCAGTTTTCGCCATGGCTGAAAGAATGCAAAAATGACAAGTTTGCATTTTATTGCATCATGTGTAAGAAAACCGTGCTGCTGAGCAACATGGGCCGACAGACTTTAACTAGTCACATGAAAGGACGTAAACACGAACACACTGCGAGGAGTCAAAATAATACTTATGGAATCGGAGTATTTCTATCACCGAAAACAGTAGACGTCCCAAAATCTACTACACTTGGACTTGTTGAGTAGGCTGCTCAACGTTCGAAATTTTTTTTCGGTTGACTATCTGTGAGATTCTTCCAGCCTTCAGCGAAATCCAAATTGCTCAGCGTCTCCAGCCACGGTTACAAATTGAGCACGCCGATCACAAAAGGGCGTCTCCGCGCGAAATTCGGCAGAAGTATTGTGCACAGGCAAAAAGCGGAAAAAAATAGGTGTCAAATAAAAAAAAATAAAAGATACTAATAACTAAACCTGCCAAAAGTCAACATTTATTGCTGATTTCATTTATAAATCCGATTATTAGTTGAAGTAATAATTAATAAAAATTGCATTTTTCACCGCGACCAAATTCGATGTTATCAAAACTCAGCTCACCGATTCTAGCTCTATGACTAGTGAAATGATTTGAAATTTTTACTGCATGTTCAGAATACATACTGTTACAAAGGGTGAAATCACCCGTTTTGTCCCCTCTTAAATGATCTAGTAGTCATCATAGATAAAAGACGTTTATAAACCTCTTATGTCTTCCAAAAGAATAAGGTTGCTGCGTTTACTTATATTCAATAACAAGTGGCGGGGTATCGGTAAACGGATTTCGGACACTTATTGGCGGAAAACAGTATGCGAAGAACTTCAACTTTGAGAAAACTTCCAGCGAGCCGTTTTCCCATAACATTTAAAAAAAACTTTCCAAAAATTTCAGTGTAATCGGGTCACAAATATTGTAACTATGGATGATTTTCTAAACAACGCTCGGCGCGAGCAGCTCGTTCAGCGTTTGGGCGCTAGGTGCGGTAACGGAACATTATGCGTTTTTCGCAGATTTTTTTAACACTGCGATGGTACATTGGAAGATTTATTGCTATTTCATTATTTAGAATATTTATATCGTTAATTGTACTCACGCACCATTCTTCTCATTATTAGTATCTTGATTTTATTTACATTGAATATTAATTTTCCCACCTGTCTGAAAGCAATTTTTATGTGTTTTATCGACGTTGGAGGAGTAATGTATGTATTCTGAACATACTGTAAAAATTTCAAATCAACTCACCAGTTATTGAGCTAGAATCAGCGAGTTGAGTTTTGAAAACGTCGAATTTGGGAGCGGTGAAAATTTATAAATGATATCGGCAAAACATGTCGCTGTTTACCAGGTTTAGTTGATGGTATTTTTTTATTTTTTTATTTGTCATTTTTTTTTCATTCCGCTTTTTGTCTGTGGACAATAGTTTTCTCGAATTTTGCGCGAGACGCCCTGTTATGATCGGCGTGCTCAATTGTGGAACCCACACGTTGCATCTCATGAATGGTGTTTCATTTCAGATGAAAGTTTGATTGCAAATGTTGAAAAAATAGCCGAAGTACAAGAAACTGAGAAGACAGGAACGATTTCGCAACCAAGCACGTCAACACAACTAGAATCAACGTCCCTCTCGCACATACTACCAAAGCAGCGGGGAATGGATCGTTTCATTGAAAAGGAGAAAGTTACACGAGCAGAGATAATCTGGTGTCTTCAGACTGTATTCTGCCACCCATCCCTTGCTGCTGCAGGGAAATGCACAGAAATTTTCAAACTAATGTTTGATGAAAATGGGACAGCTAAAGCAATGATACTGGGCCCCAACAAAATGGGTTATACAATTTTGCACGGCCTTGCCCCGTTCTTTAAAAATGCGTTACTAAATGATATACCGCAGAACGAGTGCTTTGTCGTATCGTTTGACGAAAGCTTGAACAAAGTATGCCAATTAGAACCAATGGATTTTGTTTTACGGTACTGGAGCAAAACCAAAGACGAGACCGTTTGTAGATATTTTGCTTTCCTAGGTCATACTACGTCGGCCGATCTCTTGACTGCTTTTAAAAAAAATTGTCCTCACTGAATGTGAAGGATCTCCTTCAGGTATCTATGGATGGGCCTAACGTAAACCTCAAGTTTCTACGTGACCTAAACGCGAACTAAATGATGGTCCTGATACTTGTGACGTTGCACCTACAGTGCAAGTCACAACAAACCCCAAACCCGCGGGGAAGATCCGAACGGGTGAGTCCCGTCCCATCGGGAAACACCCGAAGGTACCGAAGCCCACCGACGCTCGGCTGAGCCGAGCGCCAGCGAGCAGTACGACCACGGCCTGCGAAGCAGCAACAAATAAAAAGGAAAGAAATCCCCGAGAAGCGAAGAGGGCGAGAGAGAGAGAGAGAGAGAAAGAGAACGAGAGAGACACCGACACTCACACAGTTACACGTACACCATTACCCGCACACGCCGACGACACCAGGTTAGCCTGCATTCTACAACCGATCTGCTCCTCCCCTCGCAATACCAACCCCTTCTACCTCACACTCCCCGTCACACTACACCACCCCCCCCGCAATATCGACCCTTCCTACCTCACACTCCCCGTCACCCTACACCCCCCCCCCCCCCTCCGCGCGCGTATCTATAAGTTAGGATTGAGTGACGCTAAGGGCTGAGGCGTGATCAGCCCCCGTTAAAGTCTACAACCCTTTTGTACCTTTCGTAGTTTAAGTCGACTCACCCCCCCCGATCGCAACACATGTACCCCCCCCCCCCCCCCCTTCACAAATATACACACCAAGTTTTACCTATCCTATCGGCCCCGACTTTCTCGCCCCGTCTCTCATTGTCCCCCCCCCTTCCACAGTATTAGTGCGGACTCAAAACCCGTCACAAATTGGCGCCCAACGTAAATTACCCACATTTTTACCCCAAATCCGAACAATTAAGAGACAAAACATAAGAATAAACGCTAACAAAGTACACATAGGCTCACGAAACAAAGCTACACAGTCACGAAAATTCGAATAAAGACAGTTGAACACACACACTACCAAGCACGATACACACAATGGCAGACCAAGGACACAGAGAACCGTAAGGCCTAGCGCGAGAACACATGGACATACACACACCCGAACGCAACCAAAACAACTCGACGCAGAGCGAGCCGCGCGCGACACGAGACCAACAAACGCCGACCCAAACACAGGAAATAAATAGACGACACGCGATAAATTCACCAAACGCAATAAATATAATCGATGCAGCTATCATAGAGAATACACACATCTTACATAGTACACAAATCCAACATCAAGAAAGCCCAGAACCAACAAATCCCACACAAACATACAATACAATCCCAACACCTACACACACGCAAACTAACACGGTAACAACCAGTCAAACGAACCGACACTTCACGGGAACAGACACATTTTTAGCCATCAACACACGTAACACACGACTTATACAAAACCTGATAGACCTCGAATACGAAGACCCACACATATACAGCACACAGTCAATGCACCCCACAAACGACCAAAACACGACACACCTAAACCACACACCAAACCCGAACAGTACATACTGGAATCAGCCAGCAATGGCAATGAAAACAATACAAACATGGAACATAAAATATTCAGGGAACACAAACGAACACATAGACGAATTTTTACAAAATCTCCGCGGCTACCAAACGGGTTATGAAATACACGATACACAATTAATCAACAACCTCAGCCCGATACTCGAAGGTGACGCAAAAAACTGGTACAGATTAAATAGAGGCAAATGGCGAACACTGGATGAATTCGAAAGAGACATTACACACCCATTTCAAGACATACTACATAGGGACAGACTGGAACAAAAAATCAAAAACTCCGTACAAGGACCAACACAAAAAATTACACAATTCCTAATACAATTTAGAACACTACTATCACAACTAAAACCACCATACCACCCACAAACACAATTAGACTTGGCATACAGAAACATGAAAATAGAATACAAGGCATACATAAAACCATACGACTTCGCGAACTTCGACCAACTGGAAATAGCCGCGAAAGAATGGGAAGCAAACATCGAATGGGAAAACACAAGACAAACAATATTAAATAACTACACACACCCACGAGAAACCTACACACACCAAACACACCACACACAATACATCCCATACAAGTACGCACAAACACAACCCCGCCCAGCATTACTCGCAACACCAAATATACCACCGGCACTCACAGACAACATACGACGAAACCAAACAAACCAAAAAAAGCAACAGACTCGATACCCCGCAATCACGTATAACTCACCACACTACACTCCGCAACAAACACAAACACCCCGGTTTGCAACCCGGACACTTCAGATGGCAATGCACACAGGTACAGAACCAGGGAAACGAGTAAGGGTTGACCCAGCAAGGGTGGAGGGCAGCCCCACAAACAACACAAACACACCCGAGACAGTAGCACCTACAACAGATAACAACAGAACGGAAAGTAGATTTCACATCAGAATCGAAATACACGGTCACGAATTAAACGCATTAATAGACACAGGCGCGACACACTCATACCTAGGCGCAGAAGTAATACACAAATACTACACAACACAGACACAGCAATAGACGACACACCCGACAGAACAGCTACAATGGGAAACGGAACACAGGTGACGATAGAAGGAGCAGTAACACTCCCAATACGCCTCGGCAACATAACAAAAGAAATTAATTTCGGATTAATACCAAACTTGGGCTCGCAATGTATCATTGGGAACAGCGGCTTGATGAGATTTGGAATACAAATAAATTATGGAAAAAACACATGGTCACTTACAGACGACCCACAGACACACTACCACATGCAAGCCAGACCACAAGAACTATCAACACCACTCAAAGAATACATACAAATATATCAAACACGAAAAATACGACACCAATCAACACAAACACACACAAAACAAGCAAAAGCAGCAGAAAAATTAGAAGCAACGAAACAACAAACGAACCCGAAAACAACAGAAAGACACGAAAACACAGAAAAAACAACCATAAAACAAAAACCACTAACACCAACACTACCCAGCACAAAGACAAAGACACCACCGGAAAACACCCCCCTAAAAGACAACCCACAGAACACACAAATCACTAATCAAAAAATCATACCCACAAACGCACAAACAACAGACGACACACAAACCGACAAAGAAACCGAACCACAGATATGCGCAGGAATACAAGAACTCACACAATCACAACACACACAACTACAGACGACAATACAGCAGAAAATCTCAACACTACCAGGCCAACTCGGCCTAACACACCTAATCAAACACAAAATAGACACACAAGGACACGCACCCATAAAAGAAAGATATTATATGGTATCACCAAAAATTAGAGAAGCCATCCACACAGAAATACACAAAATGCTGAGAGAAGACGTGATAGAACCATCAGAAAGTGAATGGTCGAGCCCAATTGTCATGATAAAAAAGCCAAATAACACATATCGCTTCTGTTTAGACTTCAGAAAAGTAAACTCAGTATCAAAAAAAGACGCATACCCACTACCATACATGACAGCCATATTAGACAAACTACGGACAGCACAGTACATATCAAAAATCGACTTAAGCCAAGCATACTTCCAAATACCACTCGACGAAGACAGCAAACACATAACAGCCTTTACAGTCCCGGGAATGGGCTTATTTCAATTTAAAAGAATGCCATACGGACTGACAGGCGCACCGGCGACATTCCAAAGACTACTAGACAGACTCATAGGCCCAGAATGCGAACCATATGCATTCGCATACTTAGACGACATAATAATAGTAACGCAAACATTTGACGAACACTTACAAAGACTAGAACAAATACTCAAAAGAATTACAGACGCGGGACTAACAATAAACCCAGAGAAGTGCGAATTCGGATGCGCACAAGTAAAATATCTCGGATACATAGTAGACAGACACGGACTACACATAGACCCCGACAAAACACAACCCATAGAAAGCTACCCAAGCCCAAAAACAATAAAACAATTACGGAGACTAATTGGCATGGCATCATGGTACAGACGCTTTATACCTAACTTCGCACACATTACAGAACCACTAACATGACTACTGAAAAAAGACCAGAAATGGCACTGGGGAGAAGAACAAGAAAACGCAATGAACACAATCAAACACGCACTCACATCACCACCCACACTTGCATGCCCAGACTACACACAAACATTCACACTACAAACAGACGCTAGCGGAACAGGGATAGGTGCCGTACTAACACAATCTCTCGATGACGAAGAGCATGTCATAGCATACGCTAGCCGTGCGCTAAGCGAGGCTGAACGTAAATACTCCACCACTGAGAGAGAATGTTTGGCGGTACTCTGGTCAATAAAAAAATTCAGACCATACGTGGAAGGATACCATTTTAAAGTCATTACAGATCACCACGCACTGAAGTGGCTTAGAGAATTAAAAAACCCCACAGGCCGACTTGCACGATGGGCACTAGAACTATTAGAATACGACTTTGACATTACACACCGAAAAGGTACAATGCACGACGTACCAGACGCACTTTCAAGACGACACGAAGACGAAGAACACATAGAAACAATAGAAGACACGACGGACAAATGGTACACATACAAGAAAACACAAGTACAAACACGCCCAGACAAAAACGAATCATGGCGAATCAGAAACAATCAACTATACTTCCACCGCCCTAACCCCCTACACTCAAACCTCCTACCAGACACAAACCCATGGAAACTCGTAATACCCAAAGACAAAATAACACACATACTACACGAAAATCACGACGTAACACAAGCAGGCCACTTAGGGATCGAAAAGACATACCAAAGAGTAGCCAAAGAATATTATTGGCCAGGGATGTACAGAGACACAGTAAAGTACATAAAAAAATGTGACACATGCCAAAGAATCAAAACAATACAAGCGCGACCAGCAGGGCTAATGGGTACTAGAATAATTGAAGAACCGTGGACAGTAGTAGCCTCAGACATCATGGGCCCACTCCCACTATCAAAGCAAAAAAACCAATACATCATAGTTTTCGAAGACCTATACACCAAATGGGTGGAAATTATACCGATACGCAAAGCAAACGCAAAAACAGTAGAACAGACATTCCACTCACGTAATATCACGATGGGGTACACCACGCATACTACTAACAGATAACGGCACACCATACATAAACAAACTCATACGCGAACTGACACAAAAATTCAATATAAGACACGCAACAATCCCCCCATACCACGCACAAGCCAACCCCGTAGAACGAGTCAACAGAACCGCTAAAACAATGATCCAAGCCTACGTAAACAACGACCACACAGAATGGGACATACACTTACAAGACTTACAATTCGCAATCAATACATGTACACACACATCAACTAAACACACACCAGCCTTTTTGAACCTAGGAAGGAAATTAAATCCTACACAATGTCTAAGAAATCAATTAGAGAACGACGACGAAATAGAATTACAAGACACAGGCAGATGGACAGACCACCTGAGACGACTACAAACACTTAGAGACGAAGTACAGAGGCACTTAATAGAAGCAAACGAAAAACAAGCACACTACTACAACCTACGAAGACGAGACATTCAATTCAAGGAAGGAGACAGAGTACTGAAAAAGAACCATACACTCTCATCCGGGCCAGAAAGAACGGCAGCAAAGCTAAGTAAAAAATTCATAGGCCCATACATAATCACTAAGAAAATATCACCCACAATATACGAGTTGATAACAGAAAGCGGTAAAAATATAGGAAAATGTCACATAGAAGACCTAAAATTATATACATAATCAAATAAGCAATAAAAGAACCACGCCCGATAACACATCTTGAAAATAAACTAACATGTGTATTCACCCCACAGAAAGACAACATGGAAAACACACAACCAAGAATACCGGCCCTGATGACACTGCGACTGACGAGACAGAAGCCAGCACCTCCACACACCAAACACACACCACACATCAAACAGCACCACACAAAACACAACCCTCAAACACACCAGACACCGACACCGACACAGACTCCACCACCTCCACCGCAGAGACAGTTATACACATCGAAACAACACATACAACCAGGCCACAGACACAAACGACGGACGACGACACAGACAATAACACCGACACCACCTCACTCACCGAGCCAGACGAACATACACAAACACCCCAACCAACCACACACACCGCACGGGACGCAATACGATACAAAAAAGAAAAAAAAAAAAAGAAAAAAAAAAAGGACAAAACAGAAAATACTAAATACACTGACAACACTAAACCGACGGATGAGCAACGACAGACGGAGGCCAAAGAAACAGAACACAACCCAAAAAAAAAAAGGAGGAGAAGCAACCGCGAGCCACAAGGAACAAGGAACAACGCAAAAACTCACCAAGACCCACACCGACGATAGCCACCGAACCAAAACCAAAAATTGAAGTACAAATAGATTAAGAAAAACACCCGAGTTAGTACAAAATAATATAAGAATAGAATAAGTAGATATAAGACAACCAACAACCCCACACCCAACGCACACCCCACAAATACAACCCGACCCACATCCCCTAACCCCGACAGATCGGAGCAGACGACCACAGAAAACACAGACAAAATGACCACAAAACCCGCCACCGAAGCCGGCTCACCCTATAGGCCTCGCCCCGCGTGGGGAGGGGGGAGTTGTAACGTTGCACCTACAGTGCAAGTCACAACAAACCCCAAACCCGCGAGGAAGAGCCGAACGGGTGAGTCCCGTCCCATCGGGAAACACCCGAAGGTAACCAAAGCCCACCGACGCTCGGCTGAGCCGAGCGCCAGCGAGCAGTACGACCACGGCCTGCGTAGCAGCAACAAGTAAAAAGGAAAGAAATCCCCGAGAAGCGAAGAGGGCGAGAGAGAGAGAGAGAGAGAGAGAGAGAGAGAGAGAGAGCGAGAGAGAAAGAAAACGAGAGAGACACCGACACTCACACAGTTACACGTACACCATTACCCGCACACGCCGACGACACCAGGTTAGCCTGCATTCTACAGCCGATCTGCTCCTCCCCTCGCAATACCAACCCCTTCTACCTCACACTCCCCGTCACACTACACCACCCCCCCCGCAATATCGACCCTTCCTACCTCACACTCCCCGTCACCCTACACACCCCCCTCTCCGCGCGCGTATCTATAAGTTAAGATTAAGTGAAGCTAAGGGCTGAGGCGTGATCAGCCCCCGTTAAAGTCTACAACCCTTTTGTATCTTTCGTAGTTAAGTCGACTCACCCCCCCGATCGCAACACATGTACCCCCCCCCCCCCCCCCCCTTCACAAATATACACACCAAGTTTTACCTATCCTATCGGCCCCGACTTTCTCGCCCCGTCTCTAATTGTTTCCCCTCCTTCCACAGTATTAGTGCGGACTCAAAACCCGTCACATACTTCAGTTCTTTCAGATATTGGAAGCTGTGGGCTTCATAATGTACATAATGCGTTGAAAGCTGCCATGAAAGCAACGGGTTGGAACATCGTACAATTACTACGCGCTATTTACAATTTTTTTGCACATGTACCCGCTCGCAGAGCGGATTACATTCGATTCTCCGGGTCCCGGCAATTTCCTATGAAATTTGCGCAGTAACGTGGCTGCAAAATGGTGCTGTTGCTAAACGAGCCGGCTTGATATTGCAGAATTTAGAGAAATACATTTCTGGAGTTCAAAACGAAAAGAAAGAACCAAAATCCGATTGTTACGAGTTGATGAAAAAGGCCATGAAGGACAAGTTTATGAGGGCTAAGCTCGCATTTTTCCAAACTATTGCTGCTGAAGTAGAGCCATTTTTGACTGCCTATGAAACTGAACAACCGATGGTGCCATATCTTTACACTGATCTGAATGAAATAATTATTTCAATCATGGGCCGATTTGTTAAAGAAGAAGTATTGGAACAGTCCACGTCAGTGTGTGACGTGGATGTTTCAAAAGCGGAAAATCTAAACGAAGCAAAAAATATCAACATCGGACGTGACACTCGTTCAGCGTTTCGGGCAATGGACGGTTTTAATACAAAAGAGGTACTTCTTTTCAGGCAAGATTGCCTACGGTCTCTACAAATGTTTTGCCGAAAACTGCAAGACAGATTCCCTATCACGTATCGTCTGACGAAAGCTCTTTCTTTCTGTGATCCTAGAATTATCCTAGAATCTCGAAACATCGCCTCAAAACGACTTTCGGCCGCCTTGACTGAGTTCGTTTCTCATAAGTGGATCAGTGGCATCTCAGCAGATAAGGCTGACGCCGACTAGACCGCGGCGGACGGCGGCGAAATTTTCGCTCATACAGTTATCCATATAGGTGTTCACACTAGACGGCGGCGGACCGCGGCGGACCGCGGCAATTTTTCGCGAGTTCCAGGTTGGGATGCGCGGCGCACCGCCGTCGTCTAGTGTGAACACCCGACCGATGCCGAAATTCATCCCAAGTATAAAAATAGGGCAACCTGCATTACTCTGATGTAAATGGTTATGGTTTACAAGGATTCTTTTCATTCTCTCCGCTGTTCTTGCGAATAATAAATGTATTCATTTTTACATCTTAAATAAATCCTACGGATATTAAATAAATGTTACGTAAGTAATTACTTCATTTTTAAGGAAATTTAAGTAAATGTGAGTTTTAGAACAACAAGTTACGATCAACGGATTATTTTATGTGAAAAATTTTTTTTTTTTCTTGTTCGGGTATGATGCTGATTTCGTGAAGACTGTTTTTTATTTTGCGTATTAATTTTTATGCATAAGAAATGAGAGAGTATATTTTGAGCTAAAATTTATTTCATTTTTACTATACATATATTATATGTATAATAGGGTGTTTCAAAATAAAAAAAATTTCGATCTTCCAACGGGCCACACCCGAAATAGTTTAGGTAGAAACAAAAATTCTGGCGGAAGATGAGCATTGTCGGTTGAGTGGAAGATCGGGCACATTTGATTTTCAATCCTATTTTCCTTTTTATCGAATTTATGATGGACAATTGTTAGTAATTTTTTTTCGTGTTAAACACTTCTTCATCAGAGCTATCCATAATGAGTAATCAAGAAGTAGTGGCAAATATGCATGATTATTTATTGTGTGCCCATGACGACTGAGACAAATGGTGGTCATCAGATAATCGATAAATATCTCTTTTTCGTAGAAACAGTATCGGCGGGTGGTCACGCGACTATAGTGGGCGCATCTCACAGTAACTGCGCCGCGGTCCGCCGCGGCCGCCGCGGTGTAGTGGGCGTCAGCCTATAGAATCGAACGAGAATTTAAAGCGTTAAGCGCAAAGCCAGCAGTAATCGAACAGCTAAAGGAGTTCACAAGAGACGAGCGGTTGGACAATTTTTGGAAAAACATGGCTGTAAGCAACAATCTTTCCTCAGAGTTTACGTCATTCGTCAAAAAGCTCTTTGTCATGTCACACGGAAACGCGTCTGTCGAAAGAGGATTTTCAGTGAACGGTGAGTGTCTGGTTGAGAATCAATCGGAAAAATCGTTAGTTGCCCAGAGACTTATATGGGAAGCTATTCGAAGTGCAGGAGGAGTTGACAAAGTATCTATCACTAAGCGCATGATCCACTATGCGAGAAATTCTCGTGCTAGATATCATGAAGATCTTGAGAATCAGAAAAAAGAGGTAACAGAAAAAAAACGTCAAGAAAACGAGAGAAAGAGAGCGAACCAGATAGTAAAAGAATTACAATCAAAGAAACGAAAAGTAATGGCAGAAGCACACAAAGAAGCCGAGATATTGGATGACCAAATCCGTGCCATTTCTAAAATTTAATTTATTGTGTTCGTCTATTTCAATTTCTCATAAGTGATATTCCTTTAATTCTGTGATATCGAAATATTTTATGCTAGTCTTTTAATTCATGAAGTAGCTGCAGTTACTAGTCGAACATTTGAATGTAAGGTCGTTACCTATTTCAGTTTTTTTATTATTGCGAAACACATAGAGCTGTAAAGTTATAATATTATTTTGAACAAATATATTAATTCAACCTTCTTTCATCTTTTCGCTTACAGAAAATCGCAGTTTGTTGTTTGTAAATAGATGGTCAGACAGAAAGATATTTACTAGGTAATATTGAGTATTAATGTGTAAAAAAATTGTCATTAATCAGCGGCATATTTCGTGAAAGGTTACTGGAAAAATTGTATTTTCAGGCTGGAATATCTGGAAAAGTCAGGGAATTTCAGATTCCAAAAAGCGTACGAACCCTGTAATTGTGTAAAAAATGTGCAGGTAGCGAGTTGCAAGCCGGTGTGTTTGCCGGGCCACGTACAGTGAGTCGGGTGAGGTAGCAGCTCACGACCGGGCCTGTGATCTGCTAGGCGCCTCGAGAAAATACAGCGCAGCGGCCAAACTGTTTGCGAGCGACGTATAAGCGGCACGGCAATGGGTATTATGCGTCTCTTTGCACTTGGAGTGCAGACCGGAATCCTATACCTACCCGCTTTTCTGTGCGGCGCATCTCGAGCGACGATCGCGTGTATCGGGATCGGGGAGAGCGGCCGAGTAACAAAGTAACAATGTTACAGTATAATGTACCAGCGCTGTTCGACTACTTTTGTACGGAGGCCTAATACCTTATCTCTGGATCAGTTTTCGCCATTCTTACATGCGAGCACTCTTCCTTTATTCAATATGAACGTATCCTCCAAAGGAGATAAGTATTTTGCATGTGCAGTACTGTTTACTAAAATCTCAATGAACTCGATGGTGTTGATTTTCATTTCACTCTTCTAAATATTAAGCTTCGCCTGATAGCTCTATACGATCCCAAGATCGTACCCATTCATTTTCAATCTTCTGAGGACTAATTGTAAGAGGACTTGGTTGTTTCAAGCAAGTTTCGAAGCTCCTCATAATTTCGAATCACATTAGTTTAATGAGTATAAGTAATTTCTAAAGCAAGGATTTTTGAGACGGGCGGTTTTCCACATCATTTTCCAATTACGGCAAAGGTCTGAAAAATATTGAAAAATTAAAAAAATATGACATTCAACCTTTGCTGGCGATATGTTAACGTCAGAATCTTGTCTCAGAAAAGGCCAATGGATTGTTAAAAGCTGCACACTCTTAAAATTTCCGAAAGGTCTTACGACCTGTTCTCTATATTTTTTTTTTTGACAGAGATATCGTACTGCACAGCCTGCACGTGTCCAAACTTTTTGCATCGACCTTTAACGCATTCATTCGAGTGATAAGGGATCGTCTCAGTGTGACCCTCCGGAAAATCACTGATTTTCGCGAATTTTTTTTTTTAATGTTCAAATAAACTAATCGGTCCGGTTTTTTTTTTATAAATAAATACGTTTATGAAGAATACAAAATTATTTTTTTAAAGTTTATTTATTGAGTGCATCATTGTTGTATAAATTGTTGTAATTTCACGTGAAAAAAAAGGTGCTGCACGGTTTCCACGATGACGGCCGCAATTTTGATCTGAAAAAAAAATTTCAAAAAGATTATTGATCTGTAGGAAAGTCGCTATCGCGCTATGGAGGGATTTTTTTTTCAAATTTGGCAAAATGGCGGCGGTTTGAACAAAAAGTGTCGAATGTGGCCCTTTTTTTCGACAGTTTTTCGTAAAAAAAAATAGGAAGTTTTCAAAAAAAAAAAAAAGCTTCCATAGAGCGATAAAGAATGACGTTTAAAATGTTCTCCGGAAATTGGAACTAGATATCTTTAAAACTCTTCCTTTGAGAGTGGAAACCGTTTTGAAAAACACCATTCTGAGAAAAACGCGTTTAAAGATTGAAGTTGGAAAAGTTTACATAAATCGTTTACTTACGATCAATCGGCGATGCCAGGTCTTGATTTTTTTCTTGGGGGTTTCTCTCGTACGTCTATCCGTGGTGGATGTCAAAAACGAACTGAAATGCTTGGACAGTTTATTCTGCAAGGTTATAGAACCTAAGCACCTTAGTACACGCGCAGGTAGAAAAACCGTTCCCTTTCTACAAGAAACGCTGTAGCGACCGTAATAATTTGAATTTCGATTTAAAAATTTGAGAGAATGTTTAGAACAGTGTATACTATACGATAATGCAAAAAAAAAAATTTTTTTGAAAATTTCACACTGAGACGATCCCATAAACTGTTCAACGTGAAACCATCCATATATAATGAAGGTGTGAGCGCGATTGAAGATATACATATTTTTCACGGGTTCTATATCGAAAAAAAAGAGATACGCATTTTAGGATTTTTTTTCACACACTTTGGAAAACAGAGGTGATGGAAAATTTGAGAATTTGGTGATTTTCCGCTTGGAGACTCATTTTCAAGAATGAATTTTAATAAAATAATAGTTTTGTTGAAAATTATTCACAAAAAATTCATATTGTTTTAAACAATCAAAATGTTTAAATCGTTTCTTAACAATTGCCCCCACCTCGTAGCGAGTTCGTAGTATCATCATGTATTCTACGTCAAATTTTCTATCAGAAACGCATTTTTAATTGATGGAGTAATTATTATTACTATTGGAAAAAAATTAATTTATCTAGCGCGGCACGTTACATTGGCACGCGGTTCCATTGCACGCTTCATTTTCTTGCCTCGAATCGTTTTTCTCTGAAAAATACTTTATAAATTACG